>NC_091565.1:34672148-34674648 GCF_042767895.1 Penaeus vannamei
AAAAAATGGTAATAATATCGTACGTTGCCATTTTTACCCTTACTAATGCTCTGTTGTCGTCATCTCGCCTAACAATACCTGCTCCATGGAAACGCGTTATCACTAAAGGCACGGTCACACGAGCGTTTTTAATTTATTTATATTTTTTATTTATTTATCTTTTTTTCAGCAGCCTGTAATATGTGATTCGGCATTCGATGTTTATCCTGTGGTCGATTTCCTAATCCAATAAATGTAAAAAATGGCTGTACTGAAAGGAAAAGTGTATATAAGTAATGAAATAATAATAATAAAAAAAAACATGAAAGCGTACATAAGCATGACCTTTCTAATATCTCCTTCGCTCGATTTCGGCAGACAAACATGGCGTCTAGGGATATCCGCCCGATCCTCCTCGCAGGTTATTTGTCGTCGTCTGTAGAATTGGAGTCTCAACGATGACTAAAACGGTGTATGTGGGTTCGTTGGTGTTGGCAGAGAATAAATATTATAAGTGTATATTATAAGCTGCAGCAAGAACTTCGTTTGGGGGTTGATATAAGCAAGCATCTTAAGGAACTTGGAAAACGAGCGTATGTAAACAATGATGACGTCACGGATACTTTCAAAAATTAAATAAATAATATAAATATAAAAATAAAATAGATATATAAATTAGATTAGGATATGGAATGTAACATCTATTTTAAAATTAACTTATTTGCAATATATATGATTATTATGATTTGTAAGGTTGAGTATTCTTTCCTTAGGAGACTACATGCACTATTGCCATGCCCAGTTCACCGATTTCCAAACTATACATATCGTCCGCTTGTACTTGCAACCAAGGAATATACGAACTCAGGGGAAGTTGAGAAGTTGAAATTACCTCCGACTCATCGTTGAAAAGCCACTCTTGTGACTGTTTAAAAAAATTATTTCAACGTTCTTTGGCATCTCTGGTTTCTCATTATGCTTATTACTATTACCTTCTGCTACTTGTTATATACTGCTTACTGCGTACGACTTACTTCTCGCCGGTTATTTATTCCAATCCGTTTCATTTTTGAACACTCATTTTTCAAAACTTTCCAATCAAAACAGCAGTACCGATTCCAGAGCTATGGTGAATATTTCATGATTGATTCACTTACTTTTTCAAGATTTGAGGCAAGTTGTGAAGCGAGCCCGTACGCACCAATTTTCATTCGTTATGTCCGTAATTTGCTTCTAATATTTTATTTTGAAGTTCCCCGATGGGAGAATAGGGCAGTTACTCTGATTAGAACGACTGGGCTTTGGTTTGTCTGTCCGTATTTCGGTGAATCTGTCTGTCTGTCTCTGTCTCTCTCTCTCTCTCTCTCTCTCTCTCTCTCTCTCTCTCTCTCTCTCTCTCTCTCTCTCTCTCTCTCTCTCTATCTATCTATCTATCTCTATGTCTGTTTATTTATCCTTAGCTGATCAGATAGAATCCTTGATAATTGCAAATGATATCACATCCACCCATAAGACAGTGAGAGAGTGATGTCTGGAGAGAAAGAGAACAAGAAATTGCCAGATAGACAGACAAATAAATGATAACTATTTTAATAAAATAAATCTGATAAATAGATAAACATAGGTTTAGCAAGAAGCAGAAATATGGTCTTTGCTGTCTTTTTCTGTCCCTGTTGAACGATTCTTCATTTCAACAATAAAGGATCAACAGCTCGTTAGCAACACAACAAAACGTCAACAGTTTCACGATTCTTGTTGCAAGTAATTGGTTCCTACTCATCGACACATCTTTTCAATATTCGAAACAAAACAATGTTTATTGTTTTCCTTCCTTCCATACCATATTCTATATTGATCTTCCTTACCTCATCTTTGATATTATTGTTTTCTTAAAGAAGCTTTTCTGCACAAATTATCTGTAGAAATCTATATTCTCTGTATGTCAGTATACCTTTATCTTGAATATATCCTAATTTTGAAAATGTCTCTTGACAATATTTTCGAAACATTTTCAAAATTAGGATATCCTCGTTTTTTCTTAAATCAGGCACATTCATCGAAATGGAATTTTTATAATCATTCCCGCAACATGCAACAAGAGCCAAAAATCTCTTAATCATTCCTTACAACCTGTCTCTCGATGAAAAACGCCGTATGTTTAAAGGAGCTGGCATTGACATCGTCTTTACTTACCCGAACACGTTGCGCAATACTTTGATAAGACATAATATAACTAGCAGTGCTATTGAGACCTCTCCCGGTATTTACACGATTCCTTGCAAGGATTGCCCGAAATTTTACATAGGCGAAACCGGCAGAACTTTTGAAAAAAGAATTAATGAACATAGACGTGATGTCAGATACGCCAGAGAATCTAATGCTTGTTTTATTCATTTACGCGACGAAGGACATCAGTTAAATTGGAAAGACGCCAAGTTAATTCATAGATCGTCCAACTCGTACGAAAGAAAAATAATTGAAGCCCTTTTAATTAGAAAATTGCCTAATTTTAATTTGATTG
>NC_091565.1:34694648-34702148 GCF_042767895.1 Penaeus vannamei
AAAATATCTATGTAGCTTTTTCGAACTGCGGGTGACCTCACATGACCCTTGCTCTCACATTTTGAATCTCTTGACCTGACATGAACGCAAATGTCAATCCGATAAGTTGAATAAATGGAAAATATTGATTGCGAACATAATAACTGCAATGGAAAAAAATGTTGAAAATAATCATGTTTAAGGTAGGAATGATGTATAGCGATGATTGCAATGCAGGAAGGTTGATAATGATGTAAATAATGATGCTAATATCAGTGCTATGACTGTCAACCAGGGCAATGCACAAACCTTGATGGCGATGGAGATCATAAAAATAAACATTAATGACATTAAGATTCAACATCACTATAAGATTCGAGCAATTAATATTACCAATAACATTGTAAATGATATCGACAATAAAATAAATGAAAATCATGTTAAGAGAAGAAACGATATAAATGAGAATGAATATTCTCACAAAACGGGAGATGCAGTTAACTGGTTTCGAATATATCGGAAATGCATAATGATAAGGTCGATCATTAAGATGACATTAATATTAATGATTCATATAAATAATATCCATGATAATGAGACTAATTACAATGATAATATTCGTGTTGGTAACAATCATAATGATAATAACTTCACTGATAACAATAGCAATATTGATAACAGAAACAATACTGATAACAACAAATATGATACTAAAAACAATAATTACAAAAAAATGATAATACAAACAGTAATATTAACAATAGTGAAAATAATAACAATATTATAAGACTCGATAAATCAAAACAATAACATAAGCAACAATATTGATAACAGAAACATAAATATTAACAATGGCATTTATAACAGAAACAATAACAATAACAAAAGTGATAATACTAACAATACTAAATAATCGTGATATCATTATTACTAAAAATGCGAACTACACGATAAGGCAGAATGCAGATCATAACATCATAACCACATAATCCTCCCAATATGCGACCTCCGTTAATACACATATAAGCAAGCAGAGAGAGAGAGAGAGAGAGAGAGAGAGAGAGAGAGAGAGAGAGAGAGAGAGAGAGAGAGAGAGAGAGAGAGAGAGAGAGAGAGAGAGATTAGATTACATAAATATATAAATCTTTAAGTATACAATAATAGCATGTCAACACAACATAGGAAAAGGGAATCTACGAGATTTGAACCTAGTAATATTTCTCATCTCTTCATTTTATCTCTCCCGAGTGACCTGGATTGACCGGGCTTCCTAATTCCCTCCGTTTAAACTGTTGGCTTGACCTTATATGTCGGCCCAATTCCGAATCCCCGAGCTGACACCTATGATCATATTTTCTAAGTACCTTAAGTAAAGGAAAATGATAATAGGTAATCTTTGTAGTAATGTTCATCCGATTAATAGTATAAAGGTCGCAATAATCAGATTAGTTACATTACTGATTATAATTGCACGGAATATTACAATGGTGTTGATTGAAAAAATAGTAGTAACTATAGCACTAATAACAATGTCAATAACAATAATGGCATTAAGGACGATAATTCGAATATTGAAATTAATATCAATTATTTTAATATCTGAATGTAATAGGAAGGCGCTTAGTAATAATGATGATAAATATAATGGTAATGGCCATTGTGATAATAATTGCAGATGAAATATCAATTGCAAGTAAAATCATAAATGTATTTTTTTTATAGTAGTTGAATTCAGAACCACTGTAAACATAATACGTTTAATAGAAATCACATTATAATTATATCATATGTATTCACAAAAGTATTGTTGATATGAAGATACTTGGAAGTATTATCATTGTAATAATGATAAACAATATTGACATGGTAAAGTCAAT
Source organism: Penaeus vannamei (assembly GCF_042767895.1). Taxonomy (NCBI): domain Eukaryota; kingdom Metazoa; phylum Arthropoda; class Malacostraca; order Decapoda; family Penaeidae; genus Penaeus; species Penaeus vannamei. The sequence continues at coordinate 34,696,505 of NC_091565.1, forward strand.
TATGATAACACTTTCGCCGCATATTGCAATTGTAGTAATGGTAATAGTTATCAAAATGATAATTGTGATTTTCATAACTGTGATTATGATAATGACTGTAATGAGAATTGTAATAATAATATTGCTAATAATAACAGTGCTGATGGCATTGAATATATAGTTGGCAATAGTGGCAATAGCTGTGATAATTGTAATAGCTGAAATTATGATAGTTGTTATTTAATAATTTATCATAATAGTTGTGATTATATGAAGATAATATCAAATGTGGTCATGATAAAAACTGCAAATAGAAGCATTGCAATTATAATCCCTGTGTTTATAATAATGACGATAACTGCAATGGTAATTATAGTAACTGCTATTATAATAAATGGCATAGTAAAAGTTTTAAAGATATAGGTTACAGTAAACTTCATTTAAATTTATTTATTTATTTAAATTTATTTATTTATTTAAATTTATTTATTTATTTATTTAAATTTATTTATTTATTTAAATTTATTTATTTATTTATTTAAATTTATTTATTTATTTATTTAAATTTATTTATTTATTTAAATTTATTTATTTATTAAAATTTATTTATTTAAATTTATTTATTTATTTAAATTTATTTATTTATTTAAATTTATTTATTTATTTAAATTTATTTATTTATTTAAATTTATTTATTTATTTAAATTTATTTATTTATTTAAATTTATTTATTTATTTAAATTTATTTATTCATTTAAATTTATTTATTTATTTAAATTTATTTATTTATTTATTTAAATTTATTTATTTATTTAAATTTATTTATTTATTTAAATTTATTTATTTATTTATTTAAATTTATTTATTTATTTAAATTTATTTATTTATTTAAATTTATTTATTTATTTATTTAGATTTATTTATTTATTTATTTAAATTTATTTATTTATTTATTTAAATTTATTTATTTATTTATTTATTTAAATTTATTTATTTAAATTTACTTATTTATTTAAATTTACTTATTTATTTATTTAAATTTATTTATTAAAATTTATTTATTTAAATTTATTTATTTATTTATTTATTTATTTAAACTTATTTATTTATTTATATTTATTTAAATTTATTTATTTATTTATATTTATTTATTTAAATTATTATTGCAATAATAGCGAGAAGCACTCAGAGAGCGCATACTTCCACCAGGGTAATAGGGTCACTGATGCAGAAGAAATATTTACACTTGAAGAATTACATGAGAGTTACCTTTCTCAATTACTCTGGTGACGTCCGTAAACATAACCTCCTTGGTGGAGATAATTAAGGTAATGATAATAATAATAGATGCTGATACAATTATTTAAAAAAAGATCCTGGATCCAGATCACCACCAAAGTTTAAAGGGTTCCAAGTTAGACTAAGACACACCTTTGATAAAAGAATAAAACACACATCTATTCATAACTTATTGCGTTATCGTGCCATCGATCGAACCAATGAACAAACAGACGCGACCAAAAACAACCTCGTTGGCGGAGGTAATAATAATGTTAATCATAATGGTAATAAGCGTAATAATCATCATATCAATTAACTGTAATAATGTTAATGGCAGTGATAAAAATGGACGATAGATGTAATAACAATTATCCTATAAATGATCTTAATGATAATTGTAAATCATAATAATAATAATTTAATTGATAGTGATAACTAATAGTTGAATGATCAGATCATGGAAACAAGAAGCAGTAACATAGGATGATAACACTCCTCTCATAAAGTGAAATAAAATATACAATCAACTGGAGAAAAAAAAAAAAAAAACGTGACAAAGGTATTTATCTATACTGCACTTGCTCCCTTTAAACATGTTCATACGATATTCTAGGAAATACTTATACTTTTTTTTTTTTTTTTTTTTTTGAGGCAACTAACAGCATCTACAATCGCTCACTTTGATTAGTCCGTGTATAGATTTACTCCAATTACAAGATTATACGGCTGTCGGCACACAACCATTTTAGAAAATGTATCTGTCTTTTTTTCCTGTTTTTCGTTTGAAATCTATTGAAGCTCATGTCAATCGCATTTAATTCTCTTACATCGCATTTCCTTTTTATCAAAGGCATTTGCTCTTTCAGTCTGAACGGTAGATCTGATTTAGATACTGAAGGCTTACATTGATAACAAACCTCTTGTACCTTGTTAATCTTCATTCCAATTTAATTGGTTTGTACATAGATAAAGTAAAGAAATAGAGGGAAAAAGAGTGATAACGACGGCTAACCTTGCATTTCCATCAAACTAAATTAGCCTTAATATCATTAGTTGGCAACATCACGCTAGACAGGGGCCTGGGAAGCGTGCATCGCCGACTCATGCAAACACAGCTAAATGCCAATTACGTTGTAAATAACGACATGCAGACATATATAAAACAAAACTACTTATCGTCCTTGTGTACAGATGACATTCAGTCCGACACGAGAGGTACCTTTTATGTATAGATAGATGTGGTATTTAATGTTTAGTGTGTAGCATTTGCCTGATTGAATAAGCTCTTGCACTACAAGCAGGTGACTGAACGAAGAAACGAACTAAAATGGAAAATAAGTGGAGGGCAAAAATATTAGAGACGAAGAAAAGTGAAATAATACTCATAAAACTTAATTGTCATATGAATAGGAGGATAGATTAGATATACAAATGACAAGACAATGTCTATACTAAATGATATAATAATGATATTAAGAAAAACATTACAAATATAAAAATATTGCCGTGATGCTATCCGATACAGTAGCAATAAGGATGAAAAAATAATACAAATGAAAATAGCAAATGAGTAAATATACTTCTATGATAAACGTGACAAATCTAACACACAAAGAAAAGCAAAGAAATAAACAATCCAAGTAATAAGTGTACAGTGAGCAGACCACTTCCTCGTTTACCTAAAAAAAAAAAAAAAAAAAAAAAAAAAAAAAAAAAAAAAAAAATATATATATATATATATATATATATATATATATATATATATATATATATATATATATATATACATATAATTAGCAAACATAACCTTTTGTCAATGAAATGTCACAAACTTGGAGGATACCCCATTTTTCCGTTTTTTCTTTTCTTTTTTTTTTTTTTTTTTACGTAACTCTTCCTTCCCATTTAGCTCCCAATATAAAATTCGTGAGTAGTATCTACAAATGTCAAGGGAGACAAAGCTACAAGAAAGCTTTTATCTATATTCATGTTTTTGCTTTTCTGGTTTCTCATCCTTGTCTTTGTAACCATTTTCATTTTCCTTATTGTTTGTATTCTTATCACTGATGCAATGATGATGATATTGATAATGGTAATGATGATGTCGATAATGATAATAATAATATTGATCATGACAATATTGCTAATTATATCATTGATAATATTTGATAATACTGATAATATTGATAATATTGATAATATGGATAATGATAATGATAATATTGATAATGATAATATTGATAATGATAATATTGATAATATTGATAATATTGATAATATTGATAATATTGATAATATTGATAATATTGATAATATTGATAATATTGATAATATTGATAATATTGATAATATTGATAATATTGATAATATGGATAATGATAATGATAATATTGATAATGGTAATGATAATATTGATAATGATAATAATATAAAAAAAATTATATTATTGTTAATGATAATATTGATAATGATAATATTGGTAATGATAATATTGATAATGATGATATTGATAACGGTATTATTGATAATAATGGTGATGATGATTATGATAGTGATGATGATGATGATGGTAATGATTATGGTACTACTAGTAATATTATTACTACTACTACTACTGATAATAATATTGATAATGATAACTATAATAATAATTATGGTAAAAACTATGATACGGATGATAATAAATATAATAATGAATATGGTATTAACTATGATAATGATGATATAATTTTCATAATAATAATGTATAATTCATATATTTTGTTACTAATAATAACCATAATAATGATAATAACTATTATAACAATTAGAACTAAAATAATGATAAATATATTAATGACAAACTAACAATATTGATAACGATACTAATAATAATAATGATAATAGTAATAATGATGATGATAATAATAACAATAATAGTAATAGTAATAGTAAAAATAATGATAATTATTATAAGATTGATAATGATATTTATAACTATAGCGATGGTAGTAATTATGATAATAATGATAATGATTAAAAAATCACTTAATAATGATAATATTAATAATAATAATAATAATAATAATAATGATAATAATAATAATAATAATGATAATAATAATAATAATAATAATAATAATAATAATAATAATAATAATAATAATAATAATAATAATAATATTAATAACAATAATAATAATGATAATGATAATAATAATGACAAGGACAATGACCATGACCATGACAATGACGATGACAATGACAGTGACAGTGACACTGAGTGACACTGACAGTGACAGTGACAGTGACAGTGACAATGACAATGACAATGACAATGACAATGACAATGACAATGAAAATGATAATAACAATAACAATAATAATGATGATATTAATAATAACAATAGTAATATTATGGAAAAAAACAATAAAAATAATTACTGTGATGATACTAATAATGATAATAGCAATATTGAAAATAAGATTATCTTAATGAAAAAGATAATGGATAACTATTATAAACAGAACATAGTAAGCAACAAACAAATATTAAGAAGCAAGAAAATGAAAGGACACCCCAAAGAAGGAGAGATGCGTCATAAACAAACATAAAAACAGGTAACTGGAATCTGCTGACAGTGTTGACCTCGCGAGATCTGCTAATATAGTAATTTCCTTCCGCTCTATTGTAAGAACTAATTCTTTGATAACAATACCGGATCTCTCAATGGCCGACGAGCGGTCTTAATGGCCCGAGGTCATTTAAGGTCAGACGAGGTCAAAAGATGGAGCCTTCACGGCTTTTGTGGGCTGGCAGATAAATTAACTTGTTTTTCGTTCAGATAAACTCATAAATGGTTTTGTTGCAATTTGTATGATTAGTATTTTTGTTTGTGTGAGTAAGCTGTTTTCTTTTAATCTGACTGGCGTGAGATAATATTTCGTAAATATCAAGATATATTGGCATAATATAATCCATTACCTGATAGTTCGAAAACTTTTAAGATACTTTGACATCAAATATTTTTGTATTTACTTTCTCATTATTGTGCTGATAACAATAAGATATTAATCCCCGTTTAAATAAATCATATGACACATATCCACAAATGGTTGGATATGAAATTATTGAGAAAAATATCTGTTTTGTCTCTGGTCTTTCCATAATTTATCATATCTACGACTTATCGCTTCCTTTACCTCACCATCCAATGCTTTATTCACTCATCGGCTTCTTTATAACCTTTCCCTCTAGTTCATCCTCATCTGTCATTTCTCCATCACTATTTTAGTACTCAAAAAAAGTTGAAACTGATAGCTCTCTCTTCGCCAATGATGGTATAAAAACAGTATAGAAAAGATTGACATCAAACTTTAATCTATACAGTCTGGTAAACACGAC
>NC_091565.1:34739648-34747148 GCF_042767895.1 Penaeus vannamei
ATTCAGGGTTCAATTCCGCCATGCTGTCTAATTGGTAAGTCTATACGCAACGACACAAATTGGAACATATCGTACAGTTTACAGAGTTCCTGCACCATTTATTATTTGTGTAATCTGGTACATATTTCCTAATTTATTTTTACCTATACTAAAAGTACTGGAAAACATAACGCGTAACACCATACTTCGTGTCTTAATGGTGGTAATTGTGGGATACACATATATACTTTACTTTGAATCATTATACATTTATATCGTTATCTCTTATACTGAGGCGAAAACGCATTTGAGACTATTGATGATTGTTTGATTGCAACATTGTCGCAAAGAAATGATAACAGTAACCTTCTATTCCCCTAACATAGATACGTGCTAACGCTTAGAGAATAAAAACTAAACCAACAGCCCCTGATAATCAAGTTTAATTAATTAAGTCATTATTCATTAGGGCCTGTTACACAAAATTACCATACTTTTAGAGGTAAGTTCCGATAAAACTAAGACGATTTTGCTACGCTTAGAGTAAAAATAATAATGAAGCAAAAAAAAAAAAAAAAAAAAAAAAAAGGTAAAGTATATTCATATTAAAATCAATAGCATTTCTTGACAAGATAACAACAAACGGAATAACATGAAAATATACAAAGAGCTATACTCAGAGGATTTCTTATTCTTTCTTTTGTCAATTTATTTACAATTGATAAGGCTTGAATCCTGCATATCTTAACAAATACCAGCGCACTTAACCCTTAAGCCACGGCCGGGCATATTCAAAGGGATGGGATCACCTGTTGGCAACACTATGTGCCAGACGGACAAATCACACACATATATTTAGAGATAAAATGTATACCTGAAGACATACATATGTCTGTTTCTATATATATTACATTTATATATTGCATACATACATTTATATTTACATTATATATATATATATATATATATATATATATATATATATATATATATATATATATATATATATATATATTGTGTATGTGCGTTTGTATGCGTATGTATATATATGTACATATCCATAAAAATAAATGTAAAATAAATTATATATATATATATATATATATATATATATATATATATATAATATATATATGTATATATATATATATATATATATATATATATATATATATATATATATATATATATATATTTATATAGGGGGGGGGAGATATGTGTGCGTGTTTATATATGTACATATATATTATTTTGTATATTTATATAAATTAACATATATATGTTTATATGTATATATAAGAAAATGTATATATATATATATATATATATATATATATATATATATATATATATATATATATATATATGTACATTTATACGTATATGTACGCACATACAGGCAATTTGTTACAAGGTATGTATTAGTAATTCTAGTTTCTATTAGACACACATATATCACTTGTTAAAGTATTAGGATAATACGGAAAGTTTTCATTACACAAATCTAGCAGATAGTACATATCTGACACGGGTATATGGTACTCATATATTGGTGATATATTTACACCAAAATGTAACATTTCTTTCCCTGAACAGAGAATTAAGAAATCAGCAATACTTATCTGACACAGATAAGAGAGACTTACTTGTTACATGCCAACAGACGAGTGTAGTGGTAGAATTTTGTCGTACACACAATTTTTTTTTTCCGGATGGTACTTATCTGACACAGGAATTCGGTACTCAAATGATGGTGAAGGAAGTACACTTATTTTATTATTTATTATATGATTTGAGAATTCATATAACAGTTGTACTTTATCGGCACAGGAAAGTGGAATTTGAAAAGAAACAAAAGACAAATTCACCAAATTATGTATATGAAATCGATGGTTCGTACAGACTTGGTACAGGTTATATGTAATGTGGTAAGTAATAGTGAATATTTCCTTAATAGAAACACAAATCTATTATCTGCTAGAGTAAAGGAATAATAAGAAAAACTTTCATTTTACAAAGCTAGCGGAAGGTTCTTATCTTGCATTGGAGTGTGCTGCTGTTATGACAGCCTGTTAGGTAAATATATTTATATTATTTATCATATGGTATACACTGGAATTATAGAAAGGTAATACCATCTCTAAGCAGGAAATTCATATATTTATAGTACTTATCTGTCACAGAAAAGTGGTGCTTACTTGCTAAGTGGAACGAGATAAGTGTTACAAAGTTTTTTTGATGAAATGAATTCATATATTCATCATATGAATATGATGCATACCTTCAACGGATACATTGTAATCTCTTACGTAATATCAATATTCCTTGTTACAGATATGAGCATGAGAGATATATACAGTTACTTTCTAGTGCTCCTACATGCCAGTACTTATTTAGCATAGGAAAGTGGCACTTAAGTGGCACTACGATTTCAATATATATTTGTATTTCTGTGCAAACATTTGAATATATTCTTATTTTTACATGAATTCACACGTGTATATTCATTTTAGCTATTTATATATATTAATATACATATATGTGTACATATACTTCCATATATTTATGCATATGTGTATATATACAAACATGTATTACAAATATTGTTATATACATATTTATGTATATCTATATGTATATATATATATAATATATATATATATATTAAATTATATATATATATATATATATATATAAATATATGTATTAAATCGTAAATATTATATATATATATATATATATATTAAATCGTAAATATTTATATATATATGTATTAAATCGTAAATATTATTTATATATATATAAATAAATACACACACACACACACACGCACGCACTGTGAGGATGGTGATTGTTATAATGAGGGTTTGCCGGCACAGTTAAGACACTGTTTTTCTTGAATGAGAGAAATTGGTATTTTTGATGGATTATATGGAAAAACGTCATATTATTTAGTATTTATTATACGAGACGAATAAATATATACACTAAAAAATACATGAAATTAAATGAAAACGCAAAGAAATATTAATATTCATAGGGCTATAATGTTCACGATTTATTCACACATTTCACCGTTATGTTCATTTAACACTGCACTGTTCATAGTTCACTGATTTATATACTTCAATGTTCATTGCATTTCATTTCATACCGCACATATAGATTCTGGACCAGCATCTTCATTCTTCATGCTTGATCGGCTATGTCGGTAGTATATCTTGAAATAGCAGCCCACAGGTCTAAAAATAACAAAATAAAACAACTACAATATTTGGCCATTTTTTCATACCACAAGGTAGAAATCAAGCTAAATTATTTGTCATCAACTAATGAACATAGATTATATACCATTAACCTAATTCATTTAACTTATATATACAAAATAATATAAGACATACCTTATAGTTTGAATTATAAATATCAGTAGCCGATGTGATATTTGTGTGGCACACTCCTCCGCCCAGTTACCGTGACGGCCTCTCCTTAACAGAGCTCTCACCTTGCTTAGGCCTACCAATACAACTACCCCATGCAACGGTGACGTCACGCCTGCAAACTCTCGTTACACTAATTAACGACTTCCAGATTAGCGAATTGAGATGGCATGACATACACACACACACACACACACACATATATATATATATATATACATATATCATATGACCGTAGTTGAACCGTATTCATGTTGACAAAATTAGAAAAGGGATGAATGAGAATGAATATCTTTACAATGTAAGAGATATATTTACCGGTTTCGATGACATTTTCGTCATAAATACATGTATTTCTGGCGAAGATATAATCGAAATAGGTCAAATACATCTCTTGTATTGTGAAGATATTCATTCTCATTTATACCTTTTCTGTGACCGGGGTACTTAACTGGCACAGGAAATCTGTATTAATATGATGGTGAATGAGGTACACATTTTCTATGATTCATTATAGAAACTGGCGTAAAGTTAACATTACCTCCATGAGAGATGAGAGGATGAATTGATATAACGTGGTACTTATCTGGCACAGGAAAGCTGTACTAATATGAGTGTGAATGAAACACGTTTTCTATAATTCTTTATACGAACTGGCATACATTACCGCCCATGAGTAGATGAATTCATATGACCGCGGTACTTATCTGGCACAAGAAAACTGTACGAATATTGCGGTGAATGAGACACTTGTTTTCTAGGATTCATTATACGAACTGGAATAAAGTTAACATTACAGTCCAGTTTTCTATGATTCATTATATGACCGTGGTACTTATCTGGCACAGGACACCTATACTAATATAATAGTGAATGAAACATGTTTTCTATAATTCTTTATACGAAGTGGCATAAAAGTAGATGAATTCATATGACCGTGGTACTTTTCTGGCACAGGAAAACTGTACGAATATAGTGGTGAATAAGGCATGTTACTTACCTGGCACAAGAAATCTGTTCTAAGATAGTGGTGAATGAAGAATATGATTTTATGATTCATTAAACAAACTGGCGTAAAGAAGACACTGCTGACCATGAGATAATGAATTCATATGACCCTAGTAATAATCTGACACAGGAAATCTGTATTAATGATTGTGAATAAGGTACATGTTCTCTATGATTCATTATAGAAACTGGCGTATAGTTAATATTACCGTCCACGAGAGGATGAATTTATATGACCGTGGTACTTATCTGGCACAGGAATCGGGTACTAATATGATGGTGACTGAGGCACTTGTTTTCTAGGATTCATTAGATGAACTGGCATTGAGGTTTCATTATCGCCCATGAAAGCATGATTTTATATGTCTGTGGTACTTATCTGGCACAGGAATCGGGTATTAATATGATGGTGAATGAGGCACTTGTTTTCTAGGATTCATTAGACGAACTGGCAGAAAGATTACATTACCGCCAATGAGAGCATGAATTTATATGTCCGTGGTACTTATCTGGCACAGGAATCGGTTACTAATATGATGGTGAATGAGGCACATGTTTTCTATGATTCATTATACAAACTGGCATGAAGGCACCATTGCCGTTCATGAGAAGATGAATTCATATGACCATGTTACTTACCTGGCACAGGAAATCTTTTAATATAGTGGTGAATGGTATAAAGGTAACATTGCTGACCATGAGATAATGAATTCATATAGCCCTAGTACTTATCTGGCACAGGAAATCTGTATGAATATAATGGTGAATGAGGTGCATGTTTTCTATGATTCATTATATGACCGTGGTACTTATCTGGCACAAGAAACCTGTATTAATATGATCGTGAATGAAACACGTTTTCTATAATTCTTCATACGAACTGGCATAAAGGTTACATTACCGCCCATGAGTAGATGAAATCATATGACCGCGGTACTTATCTGACACAGGAAAACTGTACGAATATTATTGTAAATGAGACACTTGTTTTCTAAGATTCATTAGACGAACTGGAATAAAGTTAACATTACTGTCCATGAGAGGAAGAATTCATTTGACCATGGTACTTATCAGATACTAATATGATGGTGAATGAGGCACATGTTCTCTATAATTCATTATACAACCTGGCATCAAGGCACCATTACCGTTCATGAGAAGATGAATTCATATGACCATGTTACTTACCTGGCACAGGAAATCTTGTAATAAAGTGGTAAATGGAATATGTTTTTATGATTCATTAAACAAACTGGCATGAAGGTAACATGAGATAATGAATTCATATGACCCTAGTACTTATCTGGCACAGGAAATCTGCATTAATATGATGGTGACTGAGGTGCATACATTCTATGAATTATTCTAGAAACTGTCATAAAATCCTTACCGTTCATGAGGTGAGAGGATGAATTTGTATGACCGTGGTACTTATGTGGCACAGGAAACCTGTACTGTTTTCTATAATTCTTTATACGAAATAGCATAAAGTTACATACCGCCCATGAGTAGATAAATTCACATGACCGCGGTACTTAAATGGAACAGGAAAACTGTACGAATATTATGGTGAATGAGACACTTGTTTCCTAGGATTCATTATATGAACTGGAATAAAGCAAACATTCCCGTCCATGAGAGGATGAATTTATATGACCGTGGTACTTATCTGGTACAGGAATCGGGTACTAATATGATGGTGAATGAGGCACATGTTTTCTATGATTCATTATACAAACTGGCATAAAAGCAACATTACCGTTCATGAGATGAATTCATATGACATGTTACTTACCTGGCACAGGAAATCTATTCTAATATAGTGGTGAATGAGGTACAAGTTTTCTAAGATTCACTTTACAAACTGGCGTAAAGGTAACATTACTGTCCATGAGAAATGAGAGGATGAAATTATATGACCGTGGTACTTATCTGGTGCAGGAAACCTGTACTAATATGATCGTGAATGCAAACATTTTCTATAATTCTTCAAACGAACTGGCATACAATTTACATTACCGCCCATGAGAAGATGAATTCATATGACCGTGATACTTATCTGGCACAAGAAAACTGTACTAATATGGTAGCGAATGTGGTACATGTTTTCTAGGATTCATTATACAAAATGGCATAAAGGTAATATTTCCGTCCGTAATGAGGAATTCATATGACTGTAGTACTTATCTGGCACAGGAAAATTATAAATATGATGGTAAATGAGGCACATGATTTTTTATTATTCATTTTACAAACCTGCATATAGACATTACCAATATTCATATGTGCCACATTAAATGGATAATTACCTACCAATGGTCACCACATCTGTCACAAACTGAATATATTCACTTAGAAAATATACATTTTAATCTTCCAATTATTCTTGAATCCTTTAAGAAATTCTTCCAAATTAATTTGATACAATACAAAATCATTCACCAAATTCATACCTTTGTAGATATCCATGAGCAGTTTGGATGCAACCAAAACTTCAAAAATCAGAAATTCCCAAAAAAAAAAGAAAAAAAAAAAAAAACGGCCGCACAACATGACGCATCAACGCGACAAATTTCTGCAGGACTGACTAAATCACTGCTGCAGTTCAGATTACTATGTCTTCCATACAAATGATCAAGCTTTAAATTTATATTCATTGGTATTATTTTCAGAAAATATCATAACCCAAAATTTAAGGAAATTCACACAATATTTCTTAATTAAGGCTAATTGCTGAAGAACACACCAAAAAATGTAAACAATGTAAATCGGATATACCGTAGGCATAACACCAAGTGTTCGACATATATGCCCCCACGAACTACAGTATTATAATATATATTACACATTTCAGAATTATTTACAAATACAACATACATTATTTTGTTACACTGTATACATAATCACAAAAGTATACCCTTTCAAATATATTAGCAATACACTTGCCATAAGTACCTTGTAATCAATCACATCACCTTAATATTCCATACAAATACAGGCATAAGATATATGAAGTTATATTGTAATTTTCAAAATATATTTTTGTATTTATGTCGCACAGGAAAATGATGCTTGC
>NC_091565.1:34782148-34789648 GCF_042767895.1 Penaeus vannamei
AGATAGATAGATACATAGATAGATAGATAGAGAGAGGAGGGAGAGAAAGAACGAATAAATATGCCAAATAGGCATATTTATTCGCGTGTCTGAAAGAACCCTTTGATTGTAGAACGAGATAAGAAAAAAAGAAAAAAAAAAGAAAAAAGAAAAAGGAAGAAAGAAAAAAAACATATAAACGGAAAACGTAAATTCCAAAGTGCTTCAATAAAACTACATGAAATATAGTCATGATACATACGAGGTTTTCGGAATGTTACGCTACTAGTCTCATGCAAAATGCGATAGTATTCCTGTGGGAAATGGCAAGGTAATTTATCGGCCCCACAGTGACCTGAAATCATACTGATTATAGGTCATTATTAGTGGGGGGGCCGGTAAATAGATCCAGGTTAGAATGGCCAAGTTCTTTATTATGACAACGGATATTTATGACGTAAAAATGTAAATAATCTAAAGGGAAGAAGTTTTCTTAAGCATATCTTTGTGATCCCCCACTCTCTTCTACACACATGCACGTAAGAATGTGTATATAAGTGTATATATTTCTCTCTTTCTGTTTACCTATCTCCCTCCCACCCTTCTATCTCTTTATATACACATACATACACACTTACACATGTACATATGTATATGCATGCATACATACATAAATACTTACAAACATACATAAACATATACATTCATATATGTTTGTGTGTATCCGAAATCCGATCAAACATTCCACAAAACGATTACCCCCCCCCCTCTCCTCCAGCCAAGTTAAAACTAGTTTAATAAGTGTCTTGAAGCGCATGTTGAAAGTATGCAACTTCGACGACAATTGTCCTGTAAAGCGCAATAGACAAACTTCAAACGAAATATTTGATGTTCTCTTCACGCGGTTCTTTTAGCAGTCATGTTATTGCAGCTGTAATAAATCATGATGGCGGGTCCCTCTAACGTAGGGAATTTATCATGTTAATGTCACTTCTCCTTCCCCTCTCGTTTTCACTTTGTCTTATCTCGCCTTCCCTTTCTCTGTCTTTGTTTCTGTATGTCTGTCTTTCCTATTTGCCAGTCATTCTCTCTCTCTCTCTCTCTCTCTCTCTCTCTCTCTCTCTCTCTCTCTCTGTCTCTCTCTCTCTCTCTCTGTCTGCCTCTCTATCAATCTATCTCTATCTATCTATCTATCTATCTATCTATCTATCTTTCGCTCTCTCTCCCTCTCTCTCTACCTTCTTATCTTTCTTTTCTTCTTCTCCTTCGTCCACCTGCACCTCTTTCTCTCTCTATTTCATGTTTCTTATTTCTCCTCTCTCCTTTCCCACCTCTTATTTTCCTCACTTCACACCTTACGTATTCTCGTGTGCTATAAACCTTTATCCCTTCCATTTACTTTTTGTTGTTATTTAGTGTGTGTGTGTGGGGGGGGGGGCTGGTTCAATTCATACATTTTTCTTTAAAATATCTTTCTTTTCTTCGTCTTGACTGATTCACTTATCATCATATATTAAGTACATGCTTCCGAAATGTAATTAAGTAAAGAACGAGTACGAGCAAATATCTCTTTGTGTTTCTTGTTTTGTTGAAAACTTTTTTCTTTTCTTATTTAGGAATTGCAATGTGTGTACTAATATATGCTATTGATATATGTCGGCGTGTATAATTTGGATGTCTTTCAAATGAATTTGTGACACCAAAATAGAGTAGCATGTCAAACACACACACACACACACACACACACACACACACAAACACGCAATTTCTCTATCATTCTTTCAGACTAAATACCATATCTACTCCACGTAATATACCCACGTGGCATAAAACTAATGAAATTCTCATAGTCTCTTCTCCTGACAACAACCCTATCATTTCATTCCATCAATCTTATCGCCAACATGTATCTTCCTCATCCTGAAGACACATTCTTTCACACATCCACATACTTCGTCCTCTCTTGTGCTATCACCTCATTTATTATCGTGTCTTATTTTCTCTTCTCTTTAGTAAACTTTATGTGTCCCCGTGGAATCATTATTTATCTCTGGCCGCGAAGTATTCTAAAGTTTCACAATAGACTGTTATCAATCGCATTTTTGGATTTTTTTTCTCACTGTTATGTTGCGAATGCCTCTTTCAGTCGGCTTTGTCCCTTTTGTTATCTTTTTGGCTCGTTTATTTGTCTATCGATCCGTTTTGTCTATCTGCTTATATGTTAAATCGTACTTTTGCTTTCCTAAACTTTTGTTGTTTCGTCTGTCTATCTCTGTATGCCTGTCCGTCTGTTTGTCGAACCGTCTGACTCTGTCTGTCTGTCTTCCTCTCTCTCTTTCTCTGTCTTTGTATATGTCTATCTGTCTCTCTGTCTCTCTGTCTGTCTGTCTGTCTCTCTGTCTGTCTGTCTGTCTGTCTCTCTCTCTCTCTCTCTCTCTCTCTCTCTCTCTCTCTCTCTCTCTCTCTCTCTCTCTCTCTCTCTCTCTCTCTCTCTCTCTCTCTCTCTCTCTCTCTCTCTCTCTCTCTCTCTCTCAAATGACCAACTATTAATCCATTCTGCAAGAGCCAGAAAATGCACCGAGTGAGAACTGCCTTTTTCATTATCATTAAAGTTGATAACGTCCTCATTTGGCCGACACAACGCAAACAAACGATTGCGTAAACAGCATTGAGTCCCGTTAAAATATGAGCCCCAAGTCGACCATCTGATTATGATAATCTTAATTAAAAAGTGAAATATTGCAACAGCCTTTGTTTTCCCGACTGGAAAACGTTGCAGCCTATAGGGAGAAAAGAGGACATACAATTAATGATAAATATGATTTTTACGTGTGTTGTTAATGAGCAATTTTGCAATATTCATTCGTTTTTTAAAGAATTAATGATAATATAACTGTCTTCACTTTTTAACGATGTGTGCGAACAACGTAATCCATAATCAATAATTCAGCTAATTATAAAGTCAGTTTCGAGAATGATTTAAATTAGTTATAAGGCGCTTGCTCTGTACCTTTTCTTACAAATCATGGATAAGAAAAAATATCATTTCCTGCCCTCATTCTTTAAAGGGGAAGAAACAGGCGACTCAGCAATGATTATAAAGATGATATTGCTGATAAATTTGTCATGAGCATTATGATGATTACAATAATAGCAGTAATGATAATTATAGTGGTGCTGATTACAGCAAGAATAATGATAATTTCAGTAATAATGATAATTATGATAATAATAATGATGATAATTATGATAATAACAAGGACGATGATACTAATAGGCTTTTGTACTAATCAAGTTGTTTTTGTCTCTCTCAGTCCTTCGCTGTCTGTTTGTATATCTTTCCTCCGTCTGTTTGTCGGTCTATCTGTCTGTCTTTCTCTGTCTGTCTGTCTGTCTCTCTCTCTCTCTCCCATCCCATCTCTTTTTCTTTTTCACTATGTCACTCAATATGTACACACACACACACACACACACACACACACACACACACACACACACACAAACACACACACACACACACATACAAACGTACACAAATTAAAACACTCTGCCGCACGTTTACTGAGCTCGCATATGTAAATTACTAATGGGTTAATTAAGGATTCCACGGGTGAGGAGCCACCGTATTTAACCCGCTGATTAATAATAAATTTGTGATTGTCTCGTTATTGCACATCGCGCACGTATCGAAAAAACAACTCTAATTTCATTTTTTTTAAGTTGTTTTCATCAGTTTTATTAGCATTGCCATAGCCCTTTCTTGATCAATAACAGTATCGCTTTTGTATCATAACCTAAGCGATCTAATTCTAGTGTTCTGCTGATGGCTAGTACATTTGCAATGGAATCAATTTTCGTTGCAAACATCATTTTCTTCAGACAGTAATTTGCACTTGTATTCATATTCATTAATAAAGACTAAACACATTGGCATTTAGTAGCTTTATGTTCTGAACCCCAAAGGGATTAATCAATGCCATGTAAGGGCTTTGATGTAAATGTCAAGGAGAGCCATGTAAATTTTAGCAGGCGGCTACATATTTGAGTATATTTCGATATTGGGAATTTGACAGTCTATAATGTGCTTTATACTTTACACGGTGATAGTGCACTATCATTTTAAAGCACTGTACATCACACAAACACGAAGACAAAAGAAAAGATAACATAATACTGACAAACGAACACGTTAGGTCACCTTGCGTGTCAGACTGGCTAATTTGTGTTCTCTTTACCCAAAACGATTTATTTGTTTGGCACAAAGTGTCATGCGTCAGGGCGGTAAACTAAGAAAACTTCATACTCCCACTCCATTACTTGCAATGGAAGTGTCATTTCTCGTGAGTTGTGACAGAGCGACGGTCGGGAACCCGGCGGAAAACGAGTATCCAGTTTCTATTTACTATGCTTTAAAACCTGCATTAATGGTGACTTCCTTCTCTTGAGCTGAAACTCCTTTGCCTAAGATGTAATTTTCTTTTCCCTTCGCTGCAACTCAGTCTGCGCTGTAATTTGCTCCTCCATGCACAGTAACTCGTGTGTCATGGAACTACCTTAATTTTGGTTCTTAGATGATATATAAAATGATTTACTCTCTCTCTTTCTCCCTCCCTCTCTCTGTCTGTCTCTCTCTCTCTCTCTCTCTCTCTCTCTCTCTCTCTCTCTCTCTCTCGCTCTCGCTCTCCTCTCCCTCGCTCTCCTCTCCCTCGCTCTCCTCTCCCTCTCTTTCCTCTCCCTCTCTCTCCTCTGTCTCTCTCTCTCTCTCTCTCTTTCTCTTTCTCTCTCTCTCTCTCTCTCTCTCTCTCTCTCTCTCCTTTCCTCTCGCAGTTTTAACTTTATATATTCATATCAAATAACAATATGTTCAAAACTTCCGACACTTTGCTTATATAATCACAACATTCAATCATCTATCACCATTATCAAAAACGTCATGTTATTGTCCAGAATATTGATATTGTGCAAGCTATAATTCGTGTCTGCAAATCATGCAAATCATGCGGAAGGAATAGGAGATTAGTTTTTGCATGTGCCGATTGGATATCTGCAATCATGTTCATATTGTTAAAGAAATAATGATTAGATTACCGGTTTTTATCACATGGCTATTGCCGAGCATATCAAGCGCATCACAGCACAAATCAGATTAATTTGTTTGCAAGGAAAATGAGAAACAGAATGATGACGATGACATATGCAAATGTGCAGACATTTTTTAAGCGGTCTTTTGTTGTTCGAATTATTGGAAGCGGATTATAGAAATAAAAGAGATTGGTTAGAAAGAAATAGTTGAAAGAAGACAGAATAAAATGAAAAAAAGATAGGAATAAAGTAAAAAAAGGAATAAAATAATAGAAAGATAGGAATAAAATAAAAATGTTGGAACAAAATAAAAGAAAGATAGGAATAAAATAAAAGTAAGAAAGGAATGAAAAGAAAGATGGGAACTAGGGAAAAGGAGTTGACAGATAGAAAGAGACCTGATTTGGCTTTCATGCAGTCATTGCCAATGGAAGTTCAATGAATACGGTCTAAATTCTTGACCGAAATTTGGACTGTTAGATAAATTTTGTGCGATTCCATCTTCGAAAGTCTCCAGCCAATTCTGAAAGGATAATGGAAGGGTAAATCGTGCAATTTATAACATTTCAAACGAAGTGAAGAATTTCGTATTATCTGATGGCTGATCTGTCCAAAGAATATAATGGAAAGTGCATAAAATTCCCTCCCTACTTTTATGATAAATGTGTTACACGGTTGAAATGTAAGCTATATACCTTTGTATTCATGGCCAAAGGAAATTAAAAGACTCTAGGAATAAAAAATGAGGCAAATGACATACATCATTTTCAAAACTTATTTTGATAGAAAGGAATAAAGTGGCAATCAGTACGAGAGCTAGATAGATAGAGAGAGCCAGATAGATAGATAGATAGATAAATAGATATATATATATAGAGAGAGAGAGAGAGAGAGAGAGAGGTGAGATGGAGAGAGAGAGAGAGAGGTGAGATGGAGAGAGAGAGAGAGATAGAGAGATAGAGAGAGAGAGAGAAAGAGAGAGAGAGAGAGAGAGAGAGAGAGAAAGATAACGAGGCAAATGACATACGTCGTTTTCAAAACTTATTATAATTCAGAGGAATAAAGTAGCAATCAACAAGAAAGAGAGAGAGTGAGTGAGAAATGGAGAGAGAGAGAGGGTAGGAGGGAGAGAAAGAGAGATGGATAAGTATACAAACAGATAGATAGAGAGATAGAGAGGGGGGGGGCGAGAGAAAAGTTTGCAGACAAACAGACAGATAGATAGAAAGAGAGAGAGACTGTGTGTATATATCGGTGTCTCGCCCATGACGTATATTCACGCATGGAAACGGTTGTGAACTTTCTTGCAGTGAGTGCATGTCTAGGCAAACGAAATATTTCCTAGTATTTTGTGAAGGGACTTTTTTTAATGATTTTTTTTTTCGCTCTCTCGCTTCTACAATATTTCTTGTTTTTTCTTCAATTGTTTCTGAATGTTTCTAAAACGTCCCTCAGTCTATATCTTATTATCTTATTTGCCTTTGTCAGTTAGTCAGGATATCTGTCTGTCATTTAACCTACCTGCCAACCTACCCACCTATCTATCTATCAAACCATTCATCTATCAAACCATCCATCCATCCATCCATCCACCTATCCATCCATCCATTCCCCCATCCATCCGCTCCCCCCTCCATCTGTTCACCTATCCATCCATCCCTACACAATGCAGTAAAAATACCGGAAACGCAGTGGCGAGGATTACGAACCGACAAAGACCGTAAGACAAATTCTCGGTCGGATCAGTCGCCACGTTAACCCTTTAGGGGGGAAAAAATAAAAATAAAAAAGAAAATAAAGTTTCGACTCTCAAAAGCGAATTCGTTCCCAATACGGGGAGTTTCGTCAGCTTCTGGTTTCCCCCTCTATGGACACCTGTCATATATATGTACTTTTTTTTCCAAAAGTATTCTACACAAAGATATTGATGATATTCCTCTCTCGCACTTATAAAAACTGCGGCAAAAGTTTCGCTGTCGCGCTTTGAATATTTCCTGGAAAAAAAGAGAGAAAAAAAAGTTCAACCAATACGCACATGGCTGCTGCAAGGCCCCCCCCCCCTCTCCCCCTCACCCCCGGTTGTTGCAAAGGGGACTTTCCCTCCTGCCTCTTGCATCCCCCCAATCTCTTCTCCCCCCCCCCCCCGCTCCCTGTCTCCCCCGGGTGTTACGGGCCTCCTTTCCACCCCTCCCTCTCTTCCCTGGGGCCTTCCACCCCCCCTCCCTCTCCCCTCACTTTCGCTCGTCTCCCCCGAGAGACTTTGGCCAATTCAGGATCTGGGACACGCGGACCGGAAATCCTTTACTCTTCTACTACTGAAATATAAAAAATACACATAAAATGGCTTCTGACAGCTGGACAATCCTTGCGGGAGACCGCTTTGCGTCGGCGCTCTCCACTTGTTGCCCTGTCCCGCTGAAGCAGTAATTCGGTTAACTT
>NC_091565.1:34876378-34878878 GCF_042767895.1 Penaeus vannamei
TCTCCCTCGCTCTAATGAAACGAGAAATCGCATTAAGTCTCCAGTAATGGATCTTTTCTCGCCGCGTCTGCAGTTCATTATTTATCCCTCCAGCTAGGCTTCTGATCAGCATTCTAGCCCTCTTTACCCTTCGCGGCCGGGGGGGGGGGGGGTGGAGGAGGAGCTAGTGCGGAGGTGGAGGAGGAGCTGGTTCGGAGGTGGAGGGCGATGGCCACGGGGAGCTGGCACGTGCGGGAGAAGGGGAGGGGGGAGATCTTCTTCTCATTTGCTTTTCTCTGTCTGTGTCTATGTCTATCTGGCTGTGTCGATGTCTATCTGTATGCCTATGACTGTCTATGTATGTCTGTCTGTGCCTATCTATGTCTATATAGCTCGCTCTCTCTCTTTCTCTCTGTTTTGGTATTTTCTCTCTTTCACACTCTCCTCCCCCTTTCTCTCTGATTCATATCTCATCCTATTTTAATTTTGCTATTGATCTCACTGAAAACCGTCAATACTTATCATGATGAAACAACTAGTATAGCTAATAATAACAGCATTACTGATAAAACACAGCAATAACAACTTTGAAAAAAAATCAGCACGAATTGAATCCCACAGTAATTGCTATTTCATAACGTGAAGGGCTTACGTTACATCTGCAAACATCACCATAAATCACAATTTCAAAATAAATCACGTTCGTATCAGTACACAGACAAGATCGCTATATAAAGAGAGAGAGAGAGAGAGAGAGAGAGAGAGAGAGAGAGAGAGAGAGAGAGAGAGAGAGAGAGAGAGAGAGAGAGAGAGAGAGAGAGAGAGAGGGAGGAGGAGAGAGAGAGGAAAAAAGGGAGAGGGAGAGAGAGAGAAGAAAGAGAGAGAGAGAGAGAGAGAGAGGTAGAAAAGGGAGAGGGAGATAGAGAAAGAGAGAGAGGAGAGAGAGAGAAGAGAGAGAGAGAGAGAGAGAGAGAGAGAGAGAGAGAGAGAGAGAGAGAGAGAGAGAGAGAGAGAGAGAGAGAGAGAGAGAGAGAGAGAGAGAGAGAGAGAGAGAGAGAGAGAGAGAGAGAGAGAGAGAGAAAGAGAGACAAAGAGAGAGAGAGAGACAGAGAGAAAGAAAGAGAGAGAGAAAGAGAGAGAGAGAGAGACCTAGCCACATAAGACCCAATAATTGGTAAAACAAACACATGGTCTGTCCTTTTCCGGAACGGACCGCCCATTAGCAGACACCTCGGGACAATGGGTGCCGGGGTGTGCCAGATGGGCGTCGGGCGGAGGGAGGGGCGTGTATTGACTATGCTGTTGGGCGCTGGCATATCAACCTGTAATGTGTTTGTTGCTTGTGGCTTGCATTCCCCTCCTCCCTTGGCTCTGTGGTGCTTGGCTTGGCGTGTGGCTTATTAGTGTTTGTTATTAGCCTTTATTTGATTACTATTAGTTGTAGTATTTATGTATGTATTGGTATTTATTTCAGTAGCATTATCAATTATATATTATCCACTCCATCTCTTTTCTCCATCGTATTATGTTTTCTTCCCTTCTTTCATACCCATTTTTCGCCTTAGGTATCGTATGGCAGATGCAGTGTATAAATTGGTACTTATTTGATTGTCATTTTCATTCTCACTTTTCTATCATCTTTTCTAAACCCTTTCGTTCGTATTGTTTTCTTTCCTTAGGTTTCGTAACATGAATTTGATGTATGGCATTGGTGTTTGCATGACTATTATCAATGTTGTCCTATCCACTCTTTCTCTCTTCTCCATCATATCATTCCTTCTCCCCCCATTCACTCCCATTGTTCTCCTTTCCTGGCTTTCGCGCCACGACGACAAAAGACCCCCGATGAATGATATAACATATTTACCAATCAAATACGACCGGGGACCTTGATCAAACATACTGATCCATTTTTGAAGGCGGATGTTGTCTTCCGAGCTCGGGACATTAAAGCATTTTGTCTGCGCGCGTTCTCTCCCTCTCCCTTCTTGAGGAGGACGCTTCTCCTCTCTAATTGCTTCGTTTTGTTGCCTTGCCTCCTTCCGCTTCAAGGGGAATCCCGGAAGGCGAGACGTGTTTACAGTCCACAGATGGAAGAGAAAGAAGCTCTAGGAGAGAAACAATGGGGAGAGAGAGAGAGAGAGAGAGAGAGAGAGAGAGAGAGAGAGAGAGAGAGAGAGAG
The DNA here is from genome assembly GCF_042767895.1 of Penaeus vannamei. Lineage (NCBI taxonomy): Eukaryota > Metazoa > Arthropoda > Malacostraca > Decapoda > Penaeidae > Penaeus > Penaeus vannamei. The sequence continues at coordinate 34,878,540 of NC_091565.1, forward strand.
AGAGAGAGAGAGAGAGAGAGAGAGAGAGAGAGAGAGAGAGAGAGAGAGAGAGAGAGAGAGAGAGAGAGAGAGAGAGAGAGAGAGAGAGAGAGAGAGAGAGAGAGAGAGAGAGAGAGAGAGAGAGAGAGAGAGAGAGAGAGAGAGAGAGAGAGACAGAAGGAAAAAAAGAGACAGACAGATAAACAAACAGACAGACGCACAAACAGATACACAAAGAGAAAGAAAGAGAGAGAGAAAGGTAGACAGATAGACAGACAGTCGTACAGACACATACACAGAAATTTAGAAGAACGAAAGAAGAAGAAGAAAAGAGAAAGAGAAAATAAGAAGGGGGGGAGG
>NC_091565.1:34933878-34936378 GCF_042767895.1 Penaeus vannamei
TTACTGGATAAACGTTGGTGAAATTTTTTTTCAACGGTAAGTCGGGGGTCACTTGGTAACGTGTATACATATATACATATATATATATATATATATATATATATATATATATATATATATATATATATATATATATATATATATATATATATATGTGTGTGTGTGTGTGTGTGTGTGTGTGTGTGTGTGTGTGTGTGTGTGTGTGTGTGTGTGTCAAGTCAATTCTAAATAAGTCAATTCTCAAAAAGACAAAACCAAACACAGGGAGTAATAGAAGTCAACATGCCTTCATGAACAAATGTACACAAGTCATGAATACCATTACAAATAACCTTATAGACAGAAAAAAAACGAAATAAAAAAGAAAAGATTAAGAAAACAAGAAACTATTCACTCAAACGAATCTCTTGCTTTCGTACAAATTACAAATAGCAGCACTGTTGTGTAATCCAATATTTTGAAAGAGCTTCACAATGTACTGTGTCAGGAACAAAAATCTGAATTTCATTAAGGAACAGGAGGGAGACTGCAAACCTGGATCTCGGATTTTAAATCAACAAAGACGTAAGGTTACAGTGTACATTCCCAATAAAGGGAAGGGAATAAGAGTGGGAATTGCATTTATAAAGGGAACTCTTTAAACATTCTAGTAGTTGTGAGTCGGTGATTTTTTTTTTTTTTTTTTTTTTGCCTTTTGTGTATACTGGAACTGTGATAGCGTTTATAGTATGGAGGTGAATAAGGGAATGGTGATCTGTATGATAGTGAAAATAATGATTGTTATAATACTAATGGTAATGATAACGATGATGATAACAATGGAATTATAATGATGATAATAATAAAACTAATAAAACTCAAAATAATGCTAGTCAATAGGCGCCCCTCCCTCCGCCCATCTGGCACAACCCGGCGCTCATTGTCCCGAGGTGGGCGGGGAAATGATAAACTATGTGTTTGGTTTACTAATTATTGAGCCTCCTGTAGCTAATAGGCCTCCTTGTCTCCTTTCTCTCATTTTCAATCTTCCATCTCTCATACATTACTCGATTTTTATGTCTATCCTATTTACCTTGGAAAACCGTTTTTCATTTATAAACACCACAGAATTTTCTCCCCTCACATCCCCCCCCCCCATTCCTTTTCTCTCTCTTCTCTTTCTTATAAATACATTGGTCTATGCTGATTCATAATTACAAGCATTTCAACATATCTCTTAGAATCTCTTACTGAAATCTGTCTCAAAGCAAACCAACATCTGTACATGCAAAATTCATAAACTCAACAACCAAACATTTACTGTAAAGTATGTGTTGGTACCTCTAAATGTCCACTTATAAAAGATATTATTCATTTATGTATATCTTGGGATATAACTGAAAGCAATACAACTGGATGATATATATTTTTAATTTTTTTGAGTTCCTTTCTTTGTACGGGAATAACACTGCTTTTCTACCATGCATCAGGCCTTTTCCGTTCTCTGAAACATTGATTAAAAATGTTTGTGGGGGATATGCCAGTTCTTTTGTACATAGCAGAGCGAGGACTTACCAAGTCTGGACTAGATGCTTTGGACTCTTCTACTTCTAAGAGCCCTAATACTTCAGAATGAGAAGTTGACATCGTTATCAGCTTCTTCGTTGTTAAGGGCAAGTGGTGTTGATTCAGGATTTGAAATGGTCATTTTGTTGGAGAAGTAATGAGAGAAGACCTGAACCTTCTCTCGGGTTTCAAGAGCCTTTTCCTTAACGCGCCCTCTGAGAGGTGGAATTGTCCCATGTCTTAATTCTCCTTGATTTTCCTTAACAATATTCCAGCACTGCTTACTTCCTATCGGACCTTTTCTAAGTTTGCTCTATAGGTTTCGTTCCCACTGCTGAACAGCCCAGCGCCGTGTGGCAAGCACGTGAGCTGTAGCTTGTTTGTGTAAGACTTTATTTTTTTCATATTAGGTTTGGTTTATATCATACATGATACTTTGTGTCAGATGCAGCACGACACCGAGGTCCAAACCATGGCTGATCAGAAGTCCTGGACATGTAGTTCTCACGTGGAATTCACTCTCTTTGTGCATGAAGTAGATTGTTTGTCAGCGTTTCTACCTGGAGGTTTGTGATTTCCTGTAAGACTTTATCTCTATTTCTTGCAAAGTTTATTTTAATTTCCCCCAGTTTTGTTTCCACTTCCATAAGTCTACTGTATTGTCAGGAAGGTTCATAACGACAGGAGGAGGAGCCTGAACAGTGAGTGGGGAAGTTTACATGGTTAGTATTGTTGAAGACTGCAAGGAAACTATTGAACCTGGCTTGAACCATGTGTTGATTGAGGTCCTTAACTACGATGATATGATGGCACTTATTTTATGTCATTAATTGGTCGAGGTTGGACGTGTGTGTGTATATGTATATGTATATATGTATATATATATATATATATATATATATATATATATATATATATATATATATATATATATATATATACGAAAGGAACATGA
>NC_091565.1:34943878-34951378 GCF_042767895.1 Penaeus vannamei
TCGTGGGCGACGTCGGCTATGAGCTGGAAGAAGTGACTGGGGAGCCGCGTTTTCAGGTAGTCAGCACGAACACGCGAACGACAGAAGGCATGTTCGACATCCCTTCTACCAGAACAGATCCGATCAAGGAGGAGAGAACGAGCATAATCCGGAAAGGGAGATCCTTCATCTGAGTGTTTCAGGACAGCAAGCTCCCCTTTTTGGACACTTGTTCATAGCCAGAACAGATCCGTTCAAGGAGAGAACGAGCATAATCCAGAAAGGGAAATTTTTCATCTGAGTGTTTCAGGACAGCAAGCTTCCCTTCTTGGACACTTGTTCATATCTCTGCTGACTACTTCTTCTCTATATACAAAAATCCTATGTACAGTGGTATGTACATGAGCTTCTTCTCGTACCATCCGCTTCATGTGAAGAATCCATGTATGTATGTATGTATATATATATGGATTTTTCATATCTGCGAAATAAAATATACTCTAACCAAATTCATTGTTGCTCATCTTCTCAGTATCAATTTTGATTTGTGTAGTGTAAGTTTAAGTACTATGGAATTTTCTTTTACAAAGATTAATATTTTCTTTCCCAAGGGAAACACCAATATCACTGAATACAAACAAATGTATAAGTTTTTATATTATATGTTATTCAAATAAAACATACTTTTATCTAAAAAACTGTTAGTTATGTTTTTTTCTTCCCTTAGCGTCTGAAAAATGCAACACTATTTCCTTAGAAGATTTAGAAAAGCATTAGAAAAGTCCATGATTCTTGTCCCTTCCTGTGTGGTCTGGCCGCAGTCCCTTTCTACGGCACACTTGGCAGCTTTGAGTGCGCGCGCAGCATCACACGCACGCACGCACGGGCATAAGAATACCTCCATCCTCTCCGTAGGGGAATTTCACATTTACTTTTTTACATACATAAACACACACACACGCACACATACACATTCACACACACGCACACATACACATACACACACACATAAACACACACATACATACACACACACACACACACACACATACACACACAAACACATACAAACACACACATACATACACACACACACACACACATACACACACACACACACACACTCACACACACACACACACACACACACACACACACATACACACACACACACACACACACACACACACACACACACACACACACACACACACACACACACACAAACACAAAGAAATATATAAATATATATATATATATATATATATATATATATATATATATATATATATGTATATATATATGTATATATATATATATATATATATATATATATATATATATATATATAAATATATAAATATATATATATAGGTATGTATATATATATATATAAATATATATAAATATATATATGTATATATGTATATATGTATATATATATATATATATGTATGTATGTATATATATATGTATATATATATATATATATATATATATATATATATATATATATATATATATATATATATATATATATATATATATATATATATATATATATATATATATATATATATATATATATATATATATATATATATGTATGTATGTATATACAGACAAATGGATAGATAGATAGATGATAAGATATGTGCAAGCACGCGGATTTAGTTCTTGTTCCTGTTCCTCCCTCATTCTTCTGTGTCATCCATTCTTCTTTCCTCTGCGCTGAGCCTTCCATCGTATCTCTCATGTCTATCTTTATTTTTTCTCACCGTCGTCATTCTTTTCCTTTCAGCGTAATTATTTCCACGTTTGATCATCATTCATCTTCTTGTTAATACTCTGGCTCATCTCTTCTTTTTTTCTCTCTCTATCACTTTCTCTTTCCTATTTTTTTTATCTGTATCTTTCTAACCTCTTTTCTTTTCCCTCTATCATACTTGTTTTTTTTTTATTATTATCCCTTACTCCCCTTCTCTTCTCCTGTCTTCCGTATCACGTCCCTCATTCTTTCACCTTCCTCTCTCCTTCTTTCATTTTTTCTCCTCTCCTCTCCTCATTCTCCTTGCCGCTCCTCCACCCTTCTCTTTTCTTTCCTCTTTCTCTTCTTCTGTTTTACTTTCACATTGTCCACGTATCTTCCTTTTCTTTGTCCTCTCATTAATCCTCCTCTTTGTTTCTTTTCTCTGCGTCTTCCCCTTTTCGCTCACTTCGTTTTCCAATCGCTCCCTCCTGCTCCCCCCCCCCCCGGCACCCCATTCCCTTCCCTTGCCCTTCCTCCTCCCTTCCCCCCGCGTCCCCTTCTGCTCTTTCCTACTCTTCCACTCTTGCCTTCTCTCCTCATCCTCCCTTTCCTATCTCTTCTACTCTCTTTCTCTCATCCTTTTCGCCCTCTCCTTCATGCTCTCTGTTCCTCTTCCGTGCGCTTTTCCTCTCTTCCCTTTCTTTTCTTTCCTCATCCTTTCTCTTCCTCTTATACCCTCTCCTTCTCTCCTCTTCTTTCCTTTCCTCAACCTCTCGCCTTCTTTTCCTCTCTTCTTCCTTATTCTACAGCCTATTTCTCCTTCACTCTCTCCCTCTCCCTTTCCTTCCTCCTCTCTCCAGCTCTCTCCACCTCTTCCATCTTTTCCTACTCTTCCCCTCTTCTTCCCCTCCTCCTCCTCCTCCTCCTCCTCCTTCCACGACTGAGCTCTTATCCCAACCAATTTCCAATCTTTTAATCCTCTAATTGTTCTGAATCCCAAATTTCGAGGGTTAAAAAGGGAGATTGGAGGAAGGGGGGGAGGAGGAGGGAGGAAGGGAGAGGGGGAGCAAAGAGAAGACATTCCAGTCTTTCTTTTGCCATTTTGGTTCCAATTTGAATAGCCCCAAGAAAGGTTATAAGATTAAGGCTTAATTGGTCGTCCAAATTTGCCTCGCGGTCTAAATGTTCTGCAAAAAAAAAAAAGGAAAAAAAAGTCTCAAGCTCTGCTGGTTGAGTTTCTCTGTCAATATCCAAAAGAGATTTAACAAATGTTTTGGCCTCATTTGCCTCCAACATTTATTCATCCATTATGTTTTTGCGACATTCATGATGCTAATAACGAGGATGGTAAATGACAATGATAACGATGATAATAATAATAATAATAATAATAATAATAATAATAATAATAATAACAATAACAGTAATCATGATATTAACAAAAATGACGACAATGATGATGATGATAATAATGATAATGATAATAATAATGGTAATAATAATAGTGATAATGATAATAATAATGGTAATAATAATAGTGATAATGATAATAATTAAAAGCGTTAAGGATGATATAATGGTAGCAATAATAATGATAATAATAATAATGTGATGATGATGATAATAATGATAATTATGATAGCAAAAATTATGATGATAATGATATCAGTAATGATAACAACAATCATGAAGTAATATTAGTAACGAAAATTATGATTACGCAAAGAGGTAATGATAATGATAATAGTAATAACAATGGTAATCATATTAATGCCACAAGGAAAACAATAATGATTCTGATAATATATGTAATAATACTGAGAATAAGGGATATAATAACATTAGAAGAATAACAGTGATGAGAGTAATAACAAAGATAACAATAATAATGATTATAGCAATTATGAAATTGATGATAATAATAATAATAGTAATAATCGTAATGATAATTATAAAAATAACACTGATAACAATAATAATAAGGAAAATAATAGTAGCAACGCTAATGATATAATAGTAATGATAATAATGATAATGATAATGATAATGATAATGATAATGATATTGATATTAACAATGATAATAATAACAATGATAACAATAATTATGATAACAACAAATGATGATAATGATGATGATAAAGATAATGATGATGATGGTGATGATCGTGATTACGATTATGATGATGATGATATTGATGAGTAATAACTCAATATCAATAACAATAATAATGATGATAAGGATGATAATTATGATGATAATGATAATGTTCAAAGAATGATAATGATAACAAATATATAAACGTAACAATTAGCACACTATCTATGAACAATATCCACGCTTTTGCGAACATGAGAGAGAGAGAGAGAGAGAGAGAGAGAGAGAGAGAGAGAGAGAGAGAGAGAGAGAGAGAGAGAGAGAGAGAGAGAGAGAGAGAGAGAGAGAGAGAGAGAGAGAGAAAGAGAAAGTATAGGCACTATATGTGCCAATAACTTAGTAGTTTAAAAAAAAAGTTATTTCTTTTTAAATTCCAATTCTTACAAAGAACGCACCAATAAATGCCATATTTTCGCAAATAAAAATTTAAAAAATAACAGCAAATTATTTTACTTTTGTATTTTCTGACTGACAACATTCCCACGAAAATAAAAAAATCTTTAAAGCAGAAACATTCAACGCGAAAATGCCAAGACGGTGTGATCCAATAAGATTACAAATGCCACGTGTGATAATTGGGTTTTCATCCTTAACGTCTAGTGTTCATTAACACTATGTTGCCTCTGTCCTTTCAAGTTAGCTGATTGGATACTCCACATTTTTTTCTTCCTGTTCTATATTGGCTTCTCAGGTGAGGGAGTTTCTGCAAATAACAGTTTGGGATTTGCGAATTCATGGTTGGGGATAAAGAGAAAAATAGATAAATAAGTGAATGAATAACAATTATAATAGATATTTCTCTTTCTTTGAACATCGTTTGGTAATGCTCTCTCTCTATCTATCTGCGTGTGAGTGTGTGCGTTTCTGCAAATAACAGTTTGGGATTTGCGAATTCATGGTTGGGAATAAAGAGAAAAATAGATAAATAAGTGAATGAATAACAATTATAAGAGATATTTCTCTTTCTTTGAACATCGTTTGGTAATGCTCTCTCTCTCTCTCTATCTGCGTGTGTGTGTGCGTGTCTGTGTCTCAGTCTGTCTATCTATCCGTCTGTTTGTCTGTCTGTCTATCTATTTGTCTCTCTAGCTAATTCAATTTATGTGTGTGTGTGTTTGTGTCGGTGTCTCGTCAAGCGTCCTTCAATACATTTACGTTCTGTTTGTCCCATTATGTAGCATTCTATTGTACTAAATCAGTCTGCAAAAAAGTTTCTGTAAAACTGGGTTTTTAAGAGTTGTCATTATACGCAAATACTTAAAGGCATAAATAAAATGATTATAATATAAATGATAAAGGAAGGAAGAAAGTTTGAGAAAAGGGGGAGGGGTGGAGGGGGGGGGGGAAGAGAGGGAGGGAAAGAGAGAGAGAGAGAGAGACAAGATTTTATTGTCTTTCCTCTCCTTTTGTTTTGAATAAACGTTAAATGTTAGTCTGTCGATATCGAAAGTTATTAACTATTCATATTTTCCTTATTAGTAATTATAGTAATATCTCTATGATCAGCTGTTACTACTATCATCCCTGTTACTGCTGATAGCATTTCATAACCGTTGCCATCATGTTTAATATACTTCTTATCATTCCTATTGTTATTATTCTTGTTGTTTTTTAATGGAAATAAATCGACTCCAGGTAAAACTTAAAAAAAAAAAAAAAAAAAAAAAAAAATCACATATTAGCATAAATCCTATGAAAGACCTGACTCGTATTCATGATAATAACAATAATAATAATTAATATCAATATAATAACACATTTCATAATAATAATAATAGTAGTAATAACAATTATCATAACAGTAATAACAATAATAATAGTATTAACATAATAACAATATTAACAAAACGACAACAATAATATTGATAATAATAATAATAATAATAATAATAATAATAATAATAATGATAATAATAATAATGATAATAATAATGATGATGATAACAATAATAACAACAACAATAATACTAATAATAATACTAATAATAATAACTATAATGATAATAAAACAATCATGCCCAACCCCAGCACACACTGATAACTCCCAGAAAAAAAAAATATATATATATATATCAGAACCTCCCACACATACTCGTATTTCCATATGATACACCGGTTAGATGTGCCGAGCATTCCGCGGGTTAGTTCATAAAGAAATCTCGAGATGATAACAAAACGGTGCTCGACAGAATAAGTTAAAACGATCAACCAGACAAACAAAAGTACGAAAATGGAGCTATGAAAAAGGACAACTAAATTATAAGTTACATCAATACACACACACACACACACACACACACACACACACACACACACACACACACACACACACACATATATATATATATATATATATATATATATATATATATATATATATATATATATATATATATATACTGACACATATTTGTACATATCGATTCAAGTCAAAAACAACTGTAGCAATATACTTTAATCATTTCTAATAGAAAGGAGGACGTGAGCGAAAGTGAAATGGAACCTATATTTATTTAACCGGGAAATACCCGCAACAATATCCAGCCAAAACTGCAGGATTGCCTTAGCGAAATAGCTCAACAAAGGCTCGTGGGCTGAGGGCGTGTGATCACTTTCGGTTTCAAGGGGTTGGAGGAATCGGATTTTTGTCTTTCTGGCATAGTCAGTTGGTATTTATGGCAAAAATATTGCGATGAACTTCGTGAAATTATAAAACATTTAGCGCAAATGATGTATGCAGTTTCATATTACAAAGGGTACTTTTGAATATGAACATAACAAATGCATTTTTGATATGTCATTTTCATGATATATGTAAAACTAATTCCAGGTTACAATATAGCCTTAAAATAAGTTTGAAGTGTTTTTTCTCTTTATCATTAACGTTATTATTTACACCAGAGAAGACAACATAACATGGTCTTTTGCGCAAAACCATACACTTAACTCCAAATGCATTTCACTCATACGCCTCATCATTTGCATGTAATCTGGCATGAAAGTCTTGTACGGGTATATCAAATGATTTAGAAGTGAGAGACTTAATAAGGGATTAAAAGTTATATTTTCACTGTGTTTCCTCTAATGTTGTATTTCATTTAGGTGGTCTCGGATTGCAGCTAAAATGGATGAAAATCTGAAGCCTATCAATCCATTAGGAGGTAATAGTAGCATGAACTTACTTTTCCTCATCCAGTAAGCTATTTTGGTGGAAAGAATGTACGTCAATTCTTTCTGATAACGTTAACGACCGTTGATAATCTAGTTTTAAATAAAATTTAAAACACATATTTGTATATATGTGTGTATGTATGTATATAATTCCGCTCTCCCGTCCTCCCTCTCTCCCTTCCCCAGTATCCTCCCCCCCCCCCCCCCATCCTCGGCGGCGCAAGTGTTATTCCTCCGTCAGAGCAGCTGTGGAGGCCTTTGATGTCTTCACTTCTTACTTCTTCATAAAGTTGCTCTTACAACGGCCAAATGATGCTTCCGGGGGCGCTGGTCGTTCGTGTCACTCACTCCACTGGCTCGTTTATTGCCTCCAAAGAGCCCCGAGTGTAGCACAGTGGCCTTTTTCGTATGCTGGAGGGAGGTTGTTTCTCAAAGAAGCGAGC
>NC_091565.1:34968878-34971378 GCF_042767895.1 Penaeus vannamei
AATATTCGGACTTTTAAATGTCATGTAATGATACTTCTATGTATAATTAGGCCGGGAGTGTTCCTGCCTGAGCTCACTGTCCTTGGGGCCCGGAGATGAGTATTTTACTACTTGTGAGCATCTGTGTGTCAGATCTACACCAACTGGTACGTTGATTTCTTGTTATTTGTGCAGTGATTTATGATTTAAAATGACTGACTTTGAAACTTTAAAATCTCAAGCCGAGGCTTTAGATCTCCATGGTGATGCGGTATGCCAGTACGTTATCACACAATATAGAGTATTTCGGGAAGAAAGAGCTAAAGAATGTTAGCTTCAGAAAAGGCAAATAGAAGCTGAGCGAGAGAAAAACCGGTTTGCTCACGAACTAGAAATGACACGTGTGACAAATAGTGCTGCTATTCCTCCTGTTGCAATTGAAAGTACTCGACTAAGTTTTCCAGTGAGTGTTCAGAAATGGGAAGGACATCGCTTCCTATCTCATACGTTTCAAAAGAATTGCCAACTTACTTTATATAAATTCTGATACTTATGCTGTACGTCCAGGAAGTCTTTTGACTGGCAAAGCAGTTGATATTTATACTTATTTATATCCTGAAATTACTGTTGATTAGGAACTATAATAGAAGGGTCTTTTAAAGGGATTTCTGGTGATGCTCCTCAGTCGCCTACTTCTGGTAAGCCTGTAAAATGCAATATTTCTCAGTGTCGTGGTCCTTCTGGTTATGTTCAAGCTGTGGAAACGAGGTCAACAAAAGAAAGGAAAATCCATCCACTCGTGTTGCCAAAGTTAGAACTTCTTGACATTACCCCTCTTAAGTTTGCTGAACTTCAGTCCACTTGCTCATCCCTATCTTTAGTCAAAGAGAAGGTTAATGCTGGTGAACAAGAAACCATGCGTGATGGTTCAGTCTATAAATTTGAGATGGTAGACAGATTGATGTATCGTTCTTGCATAAATTCTGAATTCCAAGAGAAAGTTGAGAAGTGTTCTCTCATTATCCCTGCTGATTGTAAGAAAATCGTACTTAGTGTTAGTCATGAAAGTCCTCTTGCTGGTCATTTCTCCCACCGTAAGACGGAAATGAGGGTCGGAGATCAGTTCTTTTGGCCAGTGATGGAAGTTGATATTCGGGACTATTGTAGATCATGTGATAAGTGTTAGAGGATGTGCCAGAAGGGCAGAATTAAGGAGGAGGAGGTGGACAGATATGAGCTAGGCATTGTTAGGCTGTCTTCATCTCCTTATTGTTCCCCAGTAGTTATGGTCGGGAAATCCGATGGAAATTATAGAATGGCGAATGATTACCGTGCCCTGAATGCCATTACTGTCTTTCATGCTGAACCTGCGTGTTCGATGGAAGAAGACTTGTACAAATTCTTAGGTGCTGAATATTTCTCTGAACTTGATCTTACTAAAGCATATTTTCAAAAACCTCTAACTGAACGTGCCATGCCTTTGACGGCCTTTCCTACCCACAGAGGATTGATGGAGTCCTGCAGACTTCCCTTTGGTTTGGTAACTGCTTGTGCGTTCGGTTTTAGCAGGTCTGTCAAATGTTGCATTTTATTTTGACAACATATTAATTTATGGAAAAACATAGGAAGAACATTTGAAAGCAGTAGTAGCTGTCTTAGAGCGACTTGGTAAGTATAACCTGACAGTAAGACCTTCAAAATGTCGGTTTGGATTTAAATCTGGTTTTCATAGTTGATGGAAAGAACTCAAAACCTCAGAATAGTAAAGTTCAGGCACTTATGGACATTCCTTTACTAGTAACTAAGAAACTGCTTCGGTCACTTCTCGGAATCATATCTTTTTTTAGGATGTTTATTCCTTGTGTATCTGATCTCACGAGTCCATTATCTGACATGCTTCGCCAGGGCAAATGGGGTCCTTTGCTATGGGCCAAAGTTCCTCAACCTAAACTTGCTCTTACTACTCAGCCTATGCCCTCAGGACCGATGTCTCTGACAGTGGAATCGGTGCAGTACTGCTGCAGTATGTTGACGAAGTTCCTTTCCCGCTGGCCTAAGCCAGGCAGAAATTGTTGGATAGAGGGCTACATTATTCAACTGTTGAGAGTGCATGGCCGTCGTATTTGGGGTATTAAGGTTCAAATATTACCTCCTGGGAAGCGAATTTGTACTTGAAGTTGACCACAAACAAAATCTGATAATAACAAATTGGTGCGGGGATCTCTAAGTTTGGATTCGGCCCGTCGTACATCTGCTTCTAAGCTTCTAAGCTTCGTGGTTCGTTTGAATCGTGAGCTAGTCACGTCACTACTAATCCGTGACATGACCGCCAGTTTTACGCTGTGTGGGCTAGAGATAAGCTGTTGTCATTGTTGCTCGAGTTGCCGGTTCAGTATAAGATTATTCATAGTTAATATTTATATGATTGAATTACTTATTCTATATTATGTAACGTATATTGCGTATTCATTGTCATTATTTTTTGTGAAATGGTTTCATGATTTGGTGATATGTTTTTTTA
>NC_091565.1:34997062-35004562 GCF_042767895.1 Penaeus vannamei
GCTCATAGCCTGAAGCATCTGAGTACCACTTGGCAGCGAGCGATTTTGTGATGTTTTCTCTATGTGCTCCCCGGAGGACCGCACACGCTGCAGCTTTGGTACCTTGGCTCAGTCCCCTTCGGCTGGGTTTAACGATCATGGAGGATGGGGGCATACCCCTGCCCTTTTCGGCTAGTTTATCAGCAAGCTCGTTCCCTTGTATGCCTATGTGGCTTGGGACCCAGTTCATGATGATTCTTCTACCTTGACTAAGGATTCTTTGGGGTATGTATAGTACTGTTGTCAAGAGGTAGATGTTATCTGGGGGCATGCTATGCTGTAAACTGTCAATGGTTGCTCTTGAATCTGTATGAATGACAACGTGCCCTCCCCTCAGGGACGCGTGTGTCAATACTTCCATGATCGCAACCGTTTCAGCCTGAAGCGTTGAGGCATTGTCAGTGACCCTAATGGATGCTGTGGTATCCTTTGTTGCAAAGCCGGCGCCTGCAGTATGGTTTATTGGATCCACGGATCCGTCCGTGTAGTAAGTTATACTACCCGGCGGAGTTATTTGTTCAATGACCCTTTGTGCTTGTGCCTTTAGGCTAGGCATGGAATATTGATCTTTTCTCATTATGAGATTTAGAATTGAGAATTCGATCATTTCGTTTGCCCACGGCGGGGGTTCTTTGTAATCAGGGTGAGGGGAGTCCATGCCCTTGGCAAGCAATGAATCTTTTAGCTGAAAGCTTATCAAGACTCTGGCTGTATGTGTGAGCCAGGAATTGTCCGCAAACAACTGATAATCTTGTTGTAGGCGTCTGAGAACTCTCTGTCTTAGATAGGAGTTTGTGGGTGCCTGCAGGACCTTGGAAAGGAACTGTGCTGCCATTAGATCTATTCTAGTGTCCACGGACGGTAAATCAGCTTCCATGAGGAGGTTGATGACCTTTGTCCACTTAGGTGCACCTAGAATGATCCTGGCTGCTTCGTTTTGTATTGTTTCCAGTTTTTCTTTTAATGTTGTGCTGGAAGCAATGAGGGCGACAGATGCATAGTCAATAATAGGACGGACAGCATGTACATAGAATGATCTTAGTACTTTGTGTCCTGCTCCTATGTGTCTCCCTGTCATGACTTTCATGACTGACAGTCTTTCCTTGGTTCTGTCAAGCAGGTATTGGATCTCCTTTTTGAAAGTGAGTGTGAGTCCTATCCATACACCAAGGTATAGATATTCCTTCACCCATTCCAGATTCATACCCTGTATGGTGAGTTTTTTGTTTCTGACATTGGTTCTCAGTGCCATTGCTTTGGATTTTGCTGCTGATATTTTTAGACCCGTCCTACAACACTCTTCAGACACCAGGTTCAGACAACGCTGAGCTCTAGTAAGGCAGTGGTTGCCAGAGGCTATGATTGCCAAGTCATCTGCATAAGAGATGATCTTGCATCCCTCTGGCAGGTGAATGTCGAGTATGTTGGACATGAGGGTATTAAACAGGGCTGGACTAAGAACCCCTCCCTGAGGAGTTCCATTTTCAAGTGGCATGTGCTGTGAGAGGTGGCCTTGAAATCTGACATTTGCTGATCTATTTTTAAAATAGCTATCCAGGCCAAGAGTCTGCCTTTGACTCCTTTGTGGATTAGGGTCTCTTGAATGGCAAGTGGACTTACCAACTCAAAAGCCTTCTCCAGGTCAAGGAAGACAACCACGGCGGGCGAGGTGCAGATTGTGCTTAAGAGTGTGGAAATGCTATGAGCAGTGCTCTTACCCCTTGTGAACCCGTGCAGGTGTTCATGGGGGGGACCCGTTTTCCATCGGAGCCTGTTGAGTACCATCTTCTCAGCTGTTTTACCCAGGCAGCTGAGAAGAGAGATGGGGCGGTACTTGCCAGGCTCCTTTGGCTTTGGGATGGGAACTATTGTGGCTTGTTTCCAGCTCTGGGGCACCGTGGCTGTTTGCCAGGATTTGTTGATAACCTGCAAGAATGCAAGTTCTCCTGCAAGGCCTAGATGCGAAATGATGGGGTGAGAGATCCCATCAGATCCCGGTGCTGACCCAGAACTGGTTTTGTATGATTTTCTTAATTCCCTAAGAGAAAACAAGGCATCTGCTTCATCAGCTTCGAGTGCCTTGTCTCTTATGAGAGCAAGTCTTTCTGGATTTAAGTTTTGTTGTTTTTCTCTCATCATTGGAGGCAGATTGTTGGTGCTGGTTCTGGCAGAGAACTCAAGCACCAATCTGTTAGCCTCTGATTGTGGGTCATGATGAGTGCATTTCGGGGCTTGGCGGCTTGTCGCTTGCCTGACCCGTTTCCACAACTCTGTAAGGTTGGTCTGGAACCCATAAGACTGGCACCATTCCAGCCATTTTTCCTGCCTTACTCTATTGGCAGTTTCCTTGGCATCCACAACAGCTTCCCTCAGCAGGGCCAGATTGTCGGGAGATCTTTGCCGTCGGAAGTTTTTTCTACACATATTAACCCTGTGGTTGACCTCTTTGATCTCGTCATTATAGTACCAGGCGTCTTTGTGAGTTCTGGACCATGGACGAGTTTTGGGAATGGTTTGTGAGGCTGCCTGGTTTATGGCCTGGATTAGCCTTGCCTCTAGCACATCCACATTTTCATTGTTGTTATTGGGTTCATTGTCTTTCAGACATCGAGCCAAGCCTTCTTGGAAGGCAAACCAGTTGGCCTTGTCAGTTTTCCATTTAGGAATGTGATGTGGTCTTTGGGCTAGACCTGCATCCATTAGTGTGGTGACTATGCCGTAGAGATCACTAGTAACCGTATCATCGACACACCATCGAATTCTCTCCACCATTGTTGCAGTGGCAAAGGTGAGGTCTAGGACCCCTCTCTTCACATGCGTTGGTTCTTTGGTGTTGAGAAGAGCGATCTCAGGGAATGTCTCAAGCACTTCTGCTATGTGAATGCCTGCCGCATTCGGCCTTTTGCGGGGATTCAGCATGGCCATGTGTGCATTGAAGTCTCCCCCTATGATCACTCGGTCTTGTGCTGCAGTAGCACAGACCTGGTTTAGATCTAAGCTCTCAGACAGTGGTTTGCTATAAATATTGTATATTTTTATAGAGCCCCCAGGTAGCTGAATCTCAACAGCAAGAGATTCAACACCATCTCCACAGTGCGGCGGATTGGCTATTAAGGAGTAGGGGATAGCTTCTTTTACCAGGGTCATCAGGCCTCTAGCACCATCCAGGTTTGGAGTGGTGAAGGCATGATATCCTGAGAAGCACACGGATCCCATTGTTAGTGTCTCCTGGAGCATGACGACGTCAATGCTCCTTGCTCGCACAATGGACTGGAGAAATGAGTTCTTGCTTTTATAGCTACAGATATTCCACTGCAGTATGCTTAGATTGTGTGCCATGATGGTTACTCAGTGTCACTTGCTTCATCTTCTGATACCCCAGTGCTGGTGGCATCAGATAAATACAGATCCTCGTTAATTGAGGATTGTACAACTTCCTCTAAGTCAGACACTCCGGTTAAGGCCTTACCAGGGGGTGTAGGGCCTAGGTTGGAAGTGTCACCACGGGTCGGAGGACGAGACTTTGGCTGTACAGACTCGGCCTGCTGCACAGTTTCAGCCTGTCCTGACAGACTAGCTGGGGTTTTATGTGGTGTTTCTTTTGAAGCTAACCTGCCATCCAAGGATTTAGGGAGGGGAGCGCTGCTCGTTATCGGTTTGGAGGCTTCTAGCTTCCTTCCCTTCAGAGCCGCCACAGTTTGGGTCATAGCCGTCATGGCGACCTGCACTGCTTTCTCCGCCTCCTCACTGGTCCTCCCCAAGGCTGTTGCTACTGCAGAAACTACATCACTCAACAGGAGCTCAGGGGAGCTCAGGCTTCTCTCAGTTTGGTAGGCATGGACAGACTTTGTGGTTGGTGTTTCTGTCTTGTCCTTGCTCGGTTCAGCAGGCCGGACACGTTCGGCCTGCTTTTGGGTTTTCTTTCGCCCCCCTGCAGCCTTGAAAGGCTCCAGGGTGACTGCCATGGTTGGGTTCATTTTGTGGTGGTCATTAGAGAGTTGGAAGTAGATTTGTCCCCTTTCGGGGGTTATCTTTATACCTCCTCTCTGGGTGAGGTCTGAAGAAGGGCCTCACAAAAAAGCTCTGATCCCTACACTCGACCCTTCAGCACCACAGGACAGGAGATCCCCCTGGGTGGGCTGAACTTGGAGTTTTGGTGTGGTAAACGCTCTGCACCCCAATCCTGCTACAAGGGGGGTGTGATCACGTCACCGCAGCACAGGCGAATGTTGGAAATCAACGTTTCCCGCAGGCCCAGGCTGCACCAGGAAGTCAGAAAGAGAGGGCAAGAGTAAGACACCGAAAAGACGCCCTTGGTGCGTGGCCACAAAATATGTCCAGGACCAGAGGGTCCAGACCTGGTTTGTAACCTCGCTCTCCAAGGGAGCGGTAGTGGGGCACTTACTACAAGAGAAGGCCTGGCCAATTGTCGCTGCGAACCACGAGAAATTGGCGGAGCTCTCTGTGTAGTTTGTTGTCAAAGAATATCGTAATCAAGCTCAAGTCTGCAGAATCACGCCAAGTGAGTGACAATAATGCCTCGCCAATTGGGTGATCTCTCTATGCACACCACAGGAGAGAGGGCCTGTGAGGTATGTACACCACAGGGGAGAGGACCTGTGTGTGTGACAACATTTGCAAAAGGTATTGCTATGCATACATAAGAGTAAATACATAGCATATATATACTACATGGGAGCTGACGACTGTGACCTCGCACTCGTTACGCGCATAATTGCAGCTGCGACCTTGGATACTTTAAACCTGCCTGATGCGGTATTCATATTCTTTTCTGTCGCGATGTATGCAGCTTCCATGACCTTCCTTTTCTGTTTACTCAATCCTTCATGGATTACTTCGGCTTCCTTCCAGTTCGGTAGATGTCCAGCTTCATCTACATGAACTACCATGGCATTGGAAGTCCTGTGGTTACGGACGTCGGCTCGATGTTCGATGATCCTGGTGTTGAAGCCTCGTCCCGTTTCACCAAAATAGGCCTTATCGCAACCACTGCAGGGTAAGCAGTGCAGTATATCGCATACCCTGCATATGTATGTATATGTATATATATACATATACATACATATATATATACATATATATATTATATATATACATAATGTATATATATATATATAAATATAAATAAATATATATATATGTATATATATATATATATATATATATATATATATATATATATATATATATATATGTATATATATATATATAAATACATACATACATACATATATATATATATATATATATATATATATATATATACATATATATGTACATATATATATATATATATATATATATAGATATATATATATATATATATATATATATATATATATATATATATATATATATATATATATATATTTATGGATATATATATATATATATATATATATATATATATATATATATATATATATATATATATATATATATATATATATATATATATATATATATATATATATGTATATATATATATATATATATATATATATATATATATATATATATATGAGTGTGTGTGTTTTTGTTTGTATTTCTATATAGATATACTCCCATGCTTACCATGATACATATGTCAAGCATAACTGTTGGCCAGTCCTTAAACCGCGAGACCGTGTAAAAGGCGACGACCCGTTCCAGCAGAAGCGCGGAGGCGAGAGGGAGGCGAGAGGGGGGCGAGAGGGAGGCGAGAGGGAGGCGAGAGGGAGGCGAGAGGGGGGCGAGAGGGAGGCGAGAGGGAGGCGAGAGGGGGGCGAGAGGGAGGCGAGAGGGGGGCGAGAGGGAGGCGAGAGGGAGGCGAGAGGGAGGCGAGAGGGAGGCGAGAGGGAGGCGAGAGGGGGGCGAGAGGGAGGCGAGAGGGGGGCGAGAGGGAGGCGAGAGACGCCAGGAAGTTGCAGTTGCCTCGGGCAGCCGTCACCCCGTGAAACGACCGCGTTTATGTTCTGTAAAACCTCCTTTTCGACAGATAAATAACTCGTAATTCAAACTTCAGATGAGGTTATTTTGCTCCGGGATGCGGCGGCGTTTTCGACCTAATACGCACGGGTTGAGACCTTTTTGACTGTCATGAAAGGTGTGGGTCACGAGGGAGGCGGCGGGAAGAACGGCCGTGAGAGGATACGGCGATACGGCGAGGGGCAGCGAACGCCACGAGACCTTCCGGATGGCGAACGTGCGCGGTGAGATGTTTGTAAGTATGCAATTACGTATTTGTTTATCCATTTCATTATTCATACGTTTACTTGTCATATCTATTCTTTCTCTTTTTATCGTTTATTCATCAATATATTTTTTATATATTGATTAATTATGCATTTAAATGTATGGAAACATGTTCTCAGTTATGCACAAAAGTTTTTATTGATTTCATATAAAACACTAAGTAATACAGCCTGACATATATCTTCAGCGTGCAGGAGGAATGATGGCACGTTCTGGATGCGATAATGAAGGCAATAAAATCTCGATTAAATTTATATTCCACCAAGACACAATGTAATATGTGCGAGAGCCGTTAGGGCGTAAAGCTATATTGCACAGAGGATGCAACAGTATGCACTTTCGACATTCAAATAATTATTCAGAGAATTTGTTTTGTTTCTCCTTTGATAATTTCCAAGTTTAAGCATTTATATTACTGCAACAGCAACACATACCGTCGCCTTTGTTGCAGGTGCGAAATGCGCAGTATCATTGTATTGTATAGACATGTCTGGGATAATTAAATACACCTGCATTTGGATAGAGATAATCTAATATGTATTGGCGGTTGTTTATGGGAAGTTCGAGAAGTGCGGCGACTGTGTCCGAGGCTAACTGGTCATGGCCGGTGAGGACAGGTGTATGAAAATCCAGTAAGGGTTATGGTATGTAATAAATTGAGTAATACAGGGATGAGTATATAGTTTAATGAAAGCAGTTATGTTGTAATTCCTTTTACGGTAACAGACGAGACAAGTTGTGCATCCACCTATGCACATGTAGTTAGGCACACACACCTTTTTGCGAGGAAAAGAATAATCAACTCTCGTTTGATGATTGTTGGATTTGAAGAAAAAAAAATACAATTGCTCATTTGTAAAGAGAATTCATTTGCTCCGAAATACTCATACTTAGACACCAGAACGTTCCACAGGGTCAGTTTATTAGTCAGATATTTAGTATCTGACAAAACTCACAATTCCCGGACATACGTTTTCATGGTCGTATTTTAGTGCTCTATTGCTCTGATATATATTCAGTCAAAAATAAAAACAAGTATATAAATATTTGTTACTTTTTTCATATACGCAACCTGAATCAGAATTTCTGAACCAAGTTGAGTAGTTTTTTTATTTATATGTTTCTCCCTCTCTCACCACACACACACACACACACACACACACACACACACACACACACACACACACACACACACACACACACACA
>NC_091565.1:35067062-35069562 GCF_042767895.1 Penaeus vannamei
ACACTTTGCTATCCCATTTCATCGCGGTAAATACATATTCACACAAGGAAACATCAACAAAGCATCATCACATCCTCAGAACCTCCCGGGAATCAGAACTTTTAGCCTCATTCTTCCTTTCCGAAGAGAGATGCCAGGGATAAGAAACAAAGTGTCCCCGGTGCACCATATGTCAGAAAAGGGGAAGAAGGGGAGAGGAGAAGCGAAGGAGATGGAGGAGAGAAATGTCTCGGAAGAAATTGAGGCGAGGGAATTGAGAGGAAAAGAGAGAAAGGGGGAATTCTGAGAGCGAGAGAGAGCGAGAATAATGAAACTGACTTGGGAGAGGGAGAATAATAGAGACAATAAGGACGCAGAACCTAGAAATAGGAAGGGAAATGGATAGAGGATAGAGAGACAGAGACTGAAGAAAGAAAAAAAGTAGATAAGATAAAAAGGAAGAATAAATGATGAGGAGTAGAACCAAAGAACAGAGGAAGGACAACGGAGAGAGATGAAGAGACTAGAGAAATAGAGAGAATGGAAAGAGAAAAGAATTGTGACTGGGTGCAGAGGCAGATAATGACGAAAAGATGAAAGGAAACAAGATACGGAGTCAGAAAAAAGGAAACAGCGATAGTGAATGGGCGAAGAGAGAGAAAATCGAGTAAAAAGAACAAGGGAGAAGTGAATGCAAGAGAAGAGGATTAAGTCAAGCCGAAAGAGTTGGAAAAACAAGAGTCAGAATTTTTTTTTAAATGGATCAAGAGAATTATTCAGGAAAGAAGAATGAGAGAGAGAGAGAGAGAGAGAGAGAGAGGGTAGGGGGTTTAGGGGGAAGAGGGAAGAAAAGAAAGATATTAAGCACGAGAAGAAAGAAAAGGTGGAAGATTTGGGCTGCAGTGGAGAAGAAAATAAGATAATAGGGTAATTGAGGAAGATAATGAACAAACCAGCAATAGCCGGGACGATTAAGAGTAGGGACAAGAGAAATAGGATGATGAGTATGAGAAAGAGGAAGAGCAGGAGTAGGGGGGCTGGTAGGAGGAGGAGGAAGAGAAACAGTGGGTGGGTGAGGAGGGATAAGAGGCCGCAGAGGAGGAGGAGGAGGGGGAGGTGGAAATGGAGGAGGAGGAGGAGGAGGGAGATTTACTTAACACAGCCAAGGATTAATTACTTGTGTTACGCCCGGCAGAGCTAGGAAGTGGAGCGTCCTTCATCTAGCGTGGACTTGATTAGTTCGTCCTTCATCTACATAATTGTGGACTAGAATTTTATAAGCAAGGGAAGCGAGCATCGCAGCGGAGGAAAAGGAAAATTTGAAATTCACAGACACTAATATGATTCTAGGGAACGTGAAGCGAGGTGCTGGGAGATGCGAGGGGAGGAGGGGGGGGGGGGTGCGGTGTGCCAAGAGAAAGAGGGAGACGGGGGAAAGGGATAGGGGAAGGAAGGAAGGAAAGACGGGGGAGAGGGAAGGGAGGATGGTGGGTAAGAGAGAGGGAGGGAAAGAAAGACGGAAGAAGGAATAGAGTGAGGAGAGAGAGAGAGAGACAGAAGGCCAGAGAGATGAGGGAGGGAGCGAGGGGCGAGAAGAAAGAGAGGGGAGGAGGGAGGGGATAGGAGAGAGAGAGATACACAGAGACACACACAAATACACACACACACACATGTGTAAAGAGATAAACAGACAGATAGGTAGACCGAAAGAGGAAAAAGAGGAATGAGGGAAAGTGAGTAAAAAGAGACATGAGAAATGTGTGAAAGAGAATGATATGA
The DNA here is from genome assembly GCF_042767895.1 of Penaeus vannamei. Classification (NCBI taxonomy): domain Eukaryota; kingdom Metazoa; phylum Arthropoda; class Malacostraca; order Decapoda; family Penaeidae; genus Penaeus; species Penaeus vannamei. The sequence continues at coordinate 35,068,821 of NC_091565.1, forward strand.
GAAAGAGAGGGATATGAGAAAGAGAGAGATAGATAAAGATAGATAGACAGATAGACAAAGATAGAGAGGTAAATAGGCAGACAAATAGATAGGTAAGCGGACAGGAGTGAGAGAGGGGGAGGGAGGAAGGGAGGAGAGAGAGAGAGAGAGAGAGAGAGAGAGAGAGAGAGAGAGAGAGAGAGAGAGAGAGAGAGAGAGAGAGAGAGAGAGAGAGAGAGAGAGAGGAAGTGGGAGGGAGAGTGAGAGGGGGGGGGAAGGGGAGAGAGAGAGAGAGAATGGGGGAGGGGGGAGGGATGATGAGAGAGAGAGAGAGAGATGAAGAGAGAGGGCAGAGAGATGAGAGAGAGAGAGAGAGAGAGAGAGAGAGAGAGAGAGAGCTAGAGAGACAGACAGACAGATAGACAGGGAGATACATAAACAGGCTGACAGACAACAGACTTTGAGAGAGAGCAGCAAATACATATCGAGAGGTTAAACTGTCAACGAAAGGATACAGTAAAGAGAAAAGTTACGGAGGAAGCGGTGGCTATGTCTTCCATAATGGAAAAGAAGAACAAACGAATGAGTAAAGAGAACAGATAACAAGAAATAAGGATTTTAAAAAGTGAAAGGAAGAACAAGATGACGAAAATGCAGGCAATTAAGATAATCCTAGAAAATACAGATAATGCGGATAAGAGCATACACTTTCCCTCCCCCCCCCCAATCCCCTCCTTCCCTCCCTCCTTGATACATCCCTCTT
>NC_091565.1:35102062-35104562 GCF_042767895.1 Penaeus vannamei
CTTTAGAATTAGAATATGTAATAATCAAGTGCCACATTGTGTCATCTGAGTGCCTAAGTATGACTAATATATATATTCAAATGATTATATGAAATGAGCAAATATCATTATTAGGAGTTTAATTGTTTAATCTACAACTGTCATTACTATTTTAATTATCTAAACCACTCTCACGCAATTCGGTCATATCGGATGATTGAAATAAACCAATATCATCGACTTTTAGTGAAGATACTTCAACTTAAAAATAACTCCCTGGCGGCCTTTTTTCTACCCGCTATGTAATCTAATCCACTATTTTCTAAACAAGTTCTAATCAACGCGCTGGTACAGGCCGACGTGTTGACATTTGGGGGGGGGGGGGGGCGTGTGTGTGTTTGTGGGGGGGGGGGGGATCTGCAACGTCACAGAAAACCCGTGAGCCGCCAAAGGGGAGAGCGATAGACACCTGGTGAGATTTTCCGGAGAGGTGAATCGAGGTCGGCATCATACTTGTGTTCTTTCAATTAATTGCATTGTAAGAGCTGCGTCGATTCCATCACGGTCTTTATTTTTCTTTGTTTATTAGTTTGATTACTAGTGTTTGTTTTCGTTGATACAGTCGGTTGGGTATTTATGTTTTTTATCATATGAAACATTATTATTACCTTGAAGATATTTACCATTATCATTGTTATCCTCATTATCCTTATCCTTAACAGCATCGCTGTCATTATCATTGTATCATTATAATCATCATCGTCATCATGAACATCCAAATCATCATCATTGGTATGTTCTTATTATTAATTTGTTTATCATCACATTTAACATATATATATATATATATATATATATATATATATATATATATATATATATAGTTTTTTATTGTTTTTGCTCTAGGTATTATTACTATCCTCTCTGGTTTCCTCTTCTTTTTCCTTCATTTTTTTCACCTTCTCCGTCTTCTTCTTCTTCTTCTTCTTCCATCTTCTCGGGGCAACTAATCAAACCCCTCTTCCGGTAACTTCGTCTCCAGAAATGAGGCAAATATTTGGTTTCACGATTCTCTCCCAGAAACTGGCGTTGGCATATTTGCCTCCGAAAAGCACGCTGAGATTTCCCCCATAAGGAACACTGTGGCACGAAGGTCACAGGGAGCGGCGAGACAAGGCGCAATTAAGCGTCTTCGGGATTGGATGGTGTTCGTGAGAAGCGTAAGCGGTGTGTTCGTTTCTGTGTATGTCTTTAGGTGTTGTTTTGAGTTTGTTTTATCGTGTACTAGCAGTAGTTTGGTACATCATTTTGGTCCTGGCTTCCGTGCGTGCAATCTCTTGCGTTAACTATATACTTGTGAGATTATTCATTTTTGTTTCTGAGTTATCATTATTCTTTTCTGACAATGCGGGTGTGGTTTATGGGTAATTATTATGAATTTGTTGACTGAAACATGTTTAACAAAACTGGGAAAGCAAAGTAAAAAAAAAAAAAAAAAAAAAAAAAGTTTGGTAACTTCATTTGTACACAATAAAACCGGGGAAAAATATATTTCCATTGACGCATATAGAAAGCCATAATTAAGAACACTAATAACATTATTATTTTTACTAGATTCGCGCACTTTGGAATCTGATTTCGCTAATTAAACGGTAATGAAACTACTGCCTGACTTCGATGATAATTAATTAAAACATTTCATAGAAAATTGTTTCCATTATGCTAACCTTTAGCACTGTGTACATAAATGATTGAACAAATATATAACGCAGAGTGAATGATCTACTTGCCTATTGGAAGAGTTATCCAACATTTTTGTTCTGAGATTTGAAAATCATATACATATGTGAATGTATATGTGTGTGTGTGTATGTGTGCTTTACATACACACACACACACACACACACATACACACACACACACACACACACACACACATATATATGTATATATATATATATATAAATATATATATAATATGTATATATATATATAAATATATATATATAATATGTATATATATATATATATATTTATATATATATATATATATACATATTATATATATATATTTATATATATATATACATATTATATATATATTTATATATATATATATATACATATATATATTATTGGTGGAAAATGTGTTAGTGAAGGTGCATATTTTGAGTTTATATCTTCGTCATAAATACACATTTTAATCGAAACGGGCCAAATACCTCATGCACTGAGTAGGATGAATTGGGAAAATCATATACATATATGTATGTATATGTGTGTGTGTGTGTATGTATATATATATATATATATATATATATATATATATATATATATATATATATATATATATGTATATATATTTATATTTATATATATATATATATATATATATATATATATATATATAAAGAGAGAGAGAGAGAGAGAGAGAGAGAGAGAGAGAGTGAGTGAGTGAGTGAGTGAGTGAGTGAGTGAGTGAGTGAGTGAGTGAGAGAGGAGAGAGAGCGGGGCGCAGAGA
>NC_091565.1:35157062-35159562 GCF_042767895.1 Penaeus vannamei
TTGATTACAATAATTAAAACAATAATGGAACAACCATGATGATAATGATATTAATAACGGTAACAATTATGATAGCACAACTACTACTGACAATAATGACCGTAACAATAACAATATCAATGATAAACAAGTGATAAAATTTCAGACGTATTATTTAACGACCAATCTTTGAATCAAATCGTTTGCTTTCCGCCTCTCTCTGATTTTCACTTTTTTTTTTTTTTTTTTTGTCCTTCACTTTTAGGCCGCAAATTCTTCCAGGTCTCGATTGCATTTTTGATCTTTCTTTCTTTCTTATTGCTCACAGAAATGTCGTCGCTATTCAATTATAGCGTAAAAGAATGTTCGATGCATTTTATTATTACGAAAGGTAATTAGAAAAAGTGAGACAGGTTCTCCCGAAACGCTAATTCTGAATAATATGGAGCAGGAAATTTCACTGTAACTTGAGTTCTGCGTGGACGAAAGTTTGGAGATCCGGTTAGATAACTTTATTCAATAATCATCAAGTTTTGTAAGTAGTTTTCTGTAGAGTTCTGTGTTGTGATTTTTTTTTTCAGAATCTGCTGCACTGGATATTTTCATCCTCTTGATTTGTTCTTTCATTTTTCTTCATCTTCATATTATCTTTCTTCTTTCGTATAGCTGTTGTTGTGGTGGTGGGTTTTATTATTATTGTTTTCCTTCTTTTCCCTCTGCTCCAGATGTCCTTGTTGCTGCTGCTGCTTCTCTTCTTTTCTTTGTGTGTGTGTGTGTGTTACAAGTATATATATAACAATAAAGAGTGTGTATCTGCAGTCTGCAAGAATTCCCACCTGTACCTGCAACTCATTACCTTCTCTCCACTTATTTAATCCGTTCTTTCCTTTCCATTCCTTTATTAATTTCCATCTCCGTTATCTTTCTCCTTACTCCTTCTAATCCTTCCCCCTTTCTTTCCTATTCTTCAATATCTTTTAGTCCTCACGCAGTTCCAAAGACCCGAGTAAAACAAAAAACTGAACAAGCATTACCTGTCAACTTCGCTGCACACAGATGAGGGAGGCTGTAACACAGTCCCTCCTTCCTTCGTCCTCTGCCTCCCTTTTTCAATCCCTCCCTCGTTTTTTCCCCTTTGCCTTTGTTAAGCACGAGCGTAGGAGGCAATATTAAAGTCCTTTCTTCCTGCCTTCCTTCCTTCCTTCCTCCCTTCTCTTCCTTCTCTTTTCCGCCCCTTGTTTCTTCTTGCGTCTTTGTCAAAAACTTTTTTTTTCACCTTCCCTCGTTTCCGTCTTCGCCTTCGTCAGCACGAAAGAGACGATATCGAAGTCCTTCCTTCTTCCTCCCTTCTTTTCCCCTTCTCTCGCTTCTTCCTTCACTTTCGTTGCACGCAAGCGAAGGAGACGATGTCGAAGTCCCGAGAGCCATAATACATTCCTGAATTTAAAGCAGAATGAATACAAATCACCTGAAAAAAGAGGAAGTAGTCGAGCCATTCCGGGAGAGGGTAACGCTCGGAATCATTCTCTATTTGCAGAAAGTAAAAGATGAAAAAAGGAGAGAGAAAAGGGGTGAGGAGAGCGCGGGGAAGGGAGGGAAGGGAGGGAGGGAGGGAGAGAGAGAGAGAGAGAGAGAGAGAGAGAGAGAGAGAGAGAGAGAGAGAGAGAGAGAGAGAGAGAGAGAGAGAGAGAGAGAGAGAGAGAGAGAGAGAAATCAAAGAAGAAAATTGGACAGCGATGGGAGTAAAACTTAATTCTACTTCTGAACGCCACATTTACAGAAATTGTCGTTTCAGGTATCGCTAAGAAGGTACAAAGAGGGATAGCGTTTCAAGGGGAAACATTCACCATGAGAAAGAAGAAAGAAAAATGGAAGACTGTAATCTCATCTCCTCTGGCTGATAAGCAGCTGAAGCTTAGAAAGAGAATATTCAAGTAGGCTGTAAGACAGTACAAAGGGTACAAATAGATGCAAATGAACAGTGAATTGCGGATGTGTTTGTTTATCCATATATGCGTGCGTGCATATATGCGTGCTGCATGCATATGCATAAAAGACTCCCTGTATAACGATTACTTAGTAAACTGTAATGCTGCAGAGTCTTTACATAAGGTTGGATTTGCACTTAGTGCTAATGAAACCTCCGTAGGGAGTGCTAGCCTCTGACAAAGAAAGTAAGAAGTGGAGGTCAGGAATTCATTCAAAAAATGTTCTAACCCAGTGTTCCTGTGGTCTCTTACTTTTGGAACCTTCGTGACCTCGAGAATGAAGTCATAATGTCTTCATAATTTGGTTGTTTTTTACTCCCAGATCGCTCTAATAAATTTGATACTACAATGCACAGCAGTTGTTTTGCAGACTCTTTGCAATTACTGTTATCAGTTTTCCTTAATGGCTCTTTCAAGGCATTTTGTCTATTTTTTATAATGCAATGTTCTGGTAGCGCGTCAAGCCAAACGAGTTTATCACCAGCAACGAAATTTATCTTGAGGCAAAAAATGAGTAGGAAACCTTTGAAATA
>NC_091565.1:35164562-35167062 GCF_042767895.1 Penaeus vannamei
TTGCTTTTCTTTTGATTATACGATAATTGAAATTGTGCTTAATTGCTGATTAAATTGGATCTGAAACGACGATAGAGATTTGAATACAATCTGTGGTTTGGTTTTCGGTTCCGGTAATCTTATTTCAATTTCACTTTCTTTATGAGTTGAGTTTATCTGGATTACGGCTTGATGGCGAGTGATGGACTTGGCCTAAAATATACAGGCAATGCTGTTAGAGAAGATAAAGTGATATTATTCCTATCTCTCATATTAGCAACAATGACAACAAGAGTAATACTGAATATGATGACAATGATAATCATTCCAATAACAAATACTGTTATTATATTGTTATTATCATATTATTTTTCTTTCCATTTTTCTTTCTTTGTTGATACATAACGATCAAGATATACATAAATAAATGTATATGTATGGATATACATGTAAATGTATATGCAGCAAAATAATTTCAAATAATTATCATCACCAATCTGTCAAACGCCTGTTCGCCTCAAAAGATGGATAAATAAACTTAAACCGAGGAATAAGAGTAATAATATAATAACGAGAGTAATAGTAGTAGTAGTAATATAGTAGTAGTAGTTATAGTAGTACTAGAAACAGTTATATTAGTCATGGTTTTGGTGATCCCTGCAATGATGTTATAAGTATAGTTCAACCGGCTTGTCTTTTAAATCAGACTTTCATGTTATATATATAAAATAAAAAAATGCTTTGCATTGCATGAGACATTCCAAATATTACTTTTGATACTTGATAACCTTTTTTATCCTAACCCCACATGCTACTTTAATATTTACAACGAAATTAGTCGAAGTATACAGCACACTAATCTTGGTACGTTAATTACAAAGCAAGCATATGACTTACTCTTTATTCTGCCCAAATTTACGGTCTACAAGTAAGTGCTACACATGCTTACGCAGGAGGTAAAGTACTGGGCTTGTTTATTGATCAATGCAAGAAATGTTATGTATTGCTTTGTAGATTGCTTTCAGTAACATTTACAGCGAACCAAGAAAGAAACTGTAAGTATTGTAGTAACGAAACTGATGATAATAATAATCATGTTTATGATATTGATAATGGTAATAAATGATGATAATGATGGTGATGGTGATGGTGATGATGATGATGATGATGATGATGATGATGATGATGATGATGATGATGATGATGATGATGATGATGATGATGATGATGATGATGACGACGACGACGACGACGATGACGACGATAACGATGATATATCAGTAATGACAACGTCGATACTGATAACAATGATAATGAGGAAACATTAAAGCTAGAAGCAATGCTGCAAGTGATTCATGCTACCCAGAATTTATGTTACTATTAATTCGTTATGCGTAAAACCAATCCTGAAAAAGTCCTGAAACTAAACTTGATACCAGTAACAACTTTCGTAAGTCAACAAATGCCAAAACAATACTGGTAAAAAAAATCTTCATGTAATGGTTCACTCCACACAGATTTAATATTAGGAGCAACTTATTTACTTCAAACAACATTAATCCAACGAGCAGTACCCAAATTACAACTTTTCAATTGTTTCTTAACTTTAGCAAACTGATTTCGGAACATTCAATCGCTGTCCTAAGGCCGAGGTCACACAGGGTCACAGAATCCTCATGCGAGTAGGCAGACGAGAAAAAGGCCAAAGGTCGCCATTGATCCCGGTTGAATAAAGAGCACGAGACGGCAGAGAAACACATGATTTGGCTACGAAATCCCTTGCTTTGGGGGCCAATATGTACGATTTTTTTTTTTTTTTTTAGTTTTAGTTTTAGTTTAAAACTCTCTCTGGGGTGAGCGTTCTGTCGTCGCGGCGGTAACTTTTATTTTATTTTGATTGTTCTGGAGTTCTGGAGTTTGAGGTCCATTTGTTTCAAGTCTGGGGGACTTTTAGAATATTGTATTATGTGGCCCTATCGAGGAATTTTCTCTCTTTTTCCTTATCACCTTCACAAACCCTCTTTTCTTTTCTTTTGTTTTATCCATTAAAAAGCTACAACTTTCCACTTGTTACAATACAACTTTATTTGTATGTGGTTTCATCGTACATAATTTAATGTATATACTTTATCCTTAACTAGCAGTCAGTGCAAACTCAAGCCCAGCGGCCTCTTCTTTTACGCTGGTCACGCCTCCCAATGCCTCAACAAACTCTAACGCTTTGCCTGGAGTTGGAGTGATTCAGCTTTTAGCGGGATTTCCAGTGAGAATGCGAGTGCAGTCACTAAATGATTAACACTAATTCCCCTGTGTTCTTTTCTCTGTCTGTCTGTCTGTCTGTCTCTGTCTGTCTGTCTGTCTCTGTCTCTCTCTCTCTCTCTCTCTCTCTCTCTCTCTCTCTCTCTCTCTCTCTCTCTCTCTCTCTCTCTCTCTCTCCCTCTCTCTCTCTATCTATCTATATATCCTTTATATATATATATATATATATATATATATATATATATATATATATATATATATA
>NC_091565.1:35172062-35174562 GCF_042767895.1 Penaeus vannamei
CACCTAAATTAAGTACCATAGATGACCACTTGATCATCCATACCCATATAAAATGGTCTCTGCAATTCCTTAACGCAAGATGTATCAGTTTGAAATATAAGAAATGAGTTTTAGACTGCTTACCTTACTCTAAAGACTTTGATGTTATTTTTTTTAACCATGATATTTGTTTTATTGACTCCCGTAGTAATTGTGATTTGTATTCCCGAAATACGTTTGGAAAAAAAAAATATGACTTGGCGCAGCATTTCATATTTATTGCTTTAGTCGGATATTTCGGTCTAGGATTGCAGAAATACCATGAACTTTTCAAGAAGTAAAAATTTGCTGACAAAAATAGCTTAGATCTTTTTCAGCCTTTTTGAGACGAAGGTAAGGCAGCGAATAGGTCAGAGAGAAGGTCAGTTTAGAGGAGAAAGTTTGGATACATATAAGACTGTTTTTGTAGTTCATGCCGTAAATATATGAAATGTATAGTGCAGACTTTTGGTTATAGTAATAATAAATATGATATTAATACAACTAATAATAATAATGATAAAAAAGAAAAACGCAACAACAATAATAACAACAGTGGTAGTAACAATAGCGATGACAATAAAAATGATGACACTAATAATAACAATAATAATAATAATAGTAATAATAATGATAATAATAATAATAATAATATTGAAATAATAGCAACAATACCTTCAATTATAATTAAGACAATAATAATAACAGCAATGAGGATGATGGTGATGGTGGTTATGGTAATAATGCTGCTGCTGCTGCTGAGGATGGTGAGGATGATGAGGATAATAATGATGATGCTAATAATAATAACAGTAATAATTATAATCATAATAATAATAATGATGATGATAACAACAATAATAATAATAATGATGGCAACAACAACGCCACTTCTATTACTACTCCTACTAATGATAGTAACAACAATAATCACAATAATAAAGATGATGATGATGTTGATAATGATGTTAATGATGACCTTTTATTAATAAATCAGGGAGAAAAAGTAATCATTTAGTTTGCGTTATTCATTTATCAACCACATGACAATTTAATGAACATATTGATCCTACTAATCATTAAAGCCTGACATTCCGTTCGTCATAGCAACCCTTCCATTTCTGTTTTATTCAATAAATCATTAAAGCATCTCCGTGTCTCCTTTAATTAATTTTACTTAAATTTAAAGCATTCCTTAAAGAATTTAATTTTCGTTCACAGCCACATGACAACATGTTTAAAAGAGTATTTACTATGATTTGATAATAATCATAATTAAAATTATTTTAAGTTCACTGTAATTACTACATTTTGGAAGACCTCCGGAGCTTGTTAAATGCCTCATTAAAGAGCTGTCAATTAAGGTACGACGGAGGTCTCCCGCTTGCCACACTTGCTTAATTGCGGAGTGAGTGATCAAGCGCCTTTTAGTTGGTCATTGCGTGGACGTATTGGCAAGTGCGTTTGCGTATATATATTATATGTATATCATGCATTTGAATAATTACCAAAATAAAAAGTGTATCAAAATATGTGTTTTTGTCAATATATATGCATATATACACACAGACACACACCCACGTGTATATACATATATATACATACGGGTCTATGCAACAAACACGCGCGCCCACACACACACACACACACACACACACACACACACACACACACACACACACACACACACACACACACACACACACACACACACACGTAGTACTTTTGGACACCCTGCCTCTCCCGCCCTCCCTCCCTCTTGCGGGGAATAAGGAAAGGAACTCACTTGGTTATTCATTCGAGAAGGATTGTCGTCTTTATGCTTGTTGTCCTTCCAAATGTTTAATTTTGTATATTTTATTTCCATGTTTTAGCTCTTAGTATCATTTTCATTTAGCAGCATACATTTTCATTTCCATTTCATTTGCAGCCTGCAGGACTATGAAACATTTTGAGGAAATTACAAATGTAGGATTAAAAACTACTGATGATATTTATATGTTCGACCTCACTGTGTAAAACTTTCAGCAACAAAGAATGCACTAATCGAAATCCCTCGATTCAACAGGAGTTAAAAGTTGAAAAAAAGGATAAAATAATAGTTTTGAAATACCTGAATAGCCTGGAAATGAGGAAAATATTTATGACGTAGCGATAATCAAAACTAACAATATTTTTCACGTGATTCATCTGAAGAGGAATTCCTGAAGAGTTCAAAACGTAACGTTTATTTTCACATCTTATTGTGGCTGTTTTCCATTTAATTTTTTGTCTACACGTTACTGTGTTTGTGCTTGTGTTCACACACACACATACACATCCACACCCACACACACACACACACACACACACACACACACACACACACACACACACACACACACACACACACATATATATATATATATATATATATATATATATATATATATATATATATAAACATATATATATATAGATATATATATATATATATATATAT
>NC_091565.1:35279562-35282062 GCF_042767895.1 Penaeus vannamei
ATTGCCCTCTGTACAATTAGCTTTTTATGGCAATCCCCAGGGCAAGGCTCTGAGAATGGCTGGAAAATAACTGCGTGATTCGTACGTAAGGCTTCTATGAATGCTAGTTTGACCATCGTGTATATGTAAGTGCATGTGCGTATATATACATAGACATATATCTATCTCCCTGTCTGTGCACACTAAGCAAGGGGTGTCGCCCCCCTTCTATATTACTCTTTCTTATCAAAGTAGCTAGCTATCCTTAGCTTCCCTTCCCCTCCTTACACTAAGGAATCTTCCTAACCCCCGTTAGTCCATCTAACTGGCACACACACACACACGCACACACATACGCACACACACACACACGTATATATACAGAGAGAGGCGGTACCCGCATTTATTCCATCTAACTGGCACACACACACACACACACACACACACACACACACACACACACACACACACACATATATATATATATATTTATAGAGAGAGGCGGTACCAAAAGCCCCCTCTCATCAAGACCATCTGACTGTCATGCCCGAGGCCATGTCACTTCGCACTTCACTTATCAACTTCAGAGATGGCAACAGACTTGGAGAGGAAGTTCACATAGACAGCCATGAACTTGGTACAATAGACGCTTAGGCAGGTGTCGCCAAACTGTTTGACAATTCTGACGTCTCCTTCTGTATCGAATACAGAGGCTATCACGCGGGACCGTCCTTGCACGCGCCCGTTGGTTCCGTATCTTGTCTCTGTGTGCATGAGTTTCTGTCTGTGTATGTGTATTGGTTTTGTGTGTTTATGTGAGTGTACGCGTGCATTGGTTTAGTGTCTATGTGCGTATTGGTTTAGTGTCTATGTGCCTATTGGTTTTGTGTCTGTGTTTATATTTGTTTACTGGTTTCATGTGTCTGTCTGTGTGCGTGAATTGATTTCGTGCTTTTTTTGTGTGTATCATTTACCGATTTAGCGAATTGGCTGTGCAAACGTATATTGGGAAGAAATTGTAATAAAAACAGTAATGATACTGATAATAATAACGATAATATTGATACTAATCATGATTATGACTAGCAATGATATTGATGATGATTATGAACAAACAAGAAAACCAATAATAATAGTAACACAGAGATAGCGATAGATATTCTTACAATTACAATGATATTACCTCAACTATAAGTTTTTGGCTAGGTGTTAATGGAAATCTCACTTCAGTACTTTTTCTCTGCATTGAATGACATAAATAAGAAACGCTGTCACTGTACCTTAGACCCTTAGAATTAGCAACTCTTGCCACCACGAGTGCTGCCAACTCCTGAGACAAAAATAAGGGACAGGTGCCAGGTGCCACACTTTAACTCTTTATCTCTTCCACTTCTTTTCTCTCTATATATATACCTCTTTCCTTTACTCACATCCCCTCACCTTTTCTATCTCTTCCTTTCTCTCTCTCTCTTTCTTCCTCTCTCCCTTACCCTCCTGCACTATTCACTCCCTCCCCTCCACCCTTGACCCAACCCTCTTAAAAGTATTTTTTAATTAAATATTTTGGGTTTAAAAAGTTATTCAAACCCTTAGTCTATAGGCCTATCCATTCAGACCAAATAAACTAATTTTATTAGTATTTTATTTTAAAGAATGGAATTACTTGTATTATTTTCCGTCCAAAGAACTATTTAGCTGTACAACCAACTAAAAATGAAAGTAGTGGAGTAGGTTTTTCAGTCTTAAAGAAAATAATGAAAAAAAATATATATAAACAAGCTATCAACTATATTTTAAGTATAAAACTCAATAAACACATCTTATGAAACAGCATGTTTGAAAGTAGTACTCTAGTACACCCTCCTCCATTTCCGACCCTGTATATACTATACTAATTATAACTTAAAATCTAATTTTTCAAAACGAATATCTTTGTTTTATTAAGCCGAATCACATGGCAACTTCCTCTTGAAGAGAACTACCTCATCGTTTAATTGAAATTTAATTTTTCTACTTCGGAATTGAACTGTCAATATAAAAAAAATTGCTCATTTATTAATTGTCAAAAATACGGAACAAAGTGCTCCCCGTATCAGTTCACTATAGAACGCGTCATTTAGTTTCCAAATACGGAAGGATTCTGTATCTAAGGGACGGTTGGCAGCCCTAACTAAACCTGCACTACACACAGAGAGAATAAAAGGATGAGAGAGAAAGAGAGAGGGGGGAGAGGTGTAAGGCAACACAAACAGTATACTCATTTCAAGACAAAATGTGTGCCTTGTCCTTCTAATGCTGTCAGGTCATGCTGACTGGCTTGTAACCGTCATTATTATATCATTTTTCCAGACTGTTATAACATACCAATATGAATCATTCACATTGACGATTCATCAGTTCACTGTTGTCATGCATAATTTGTCCTTGTCTGAATGCATATTTTTTCGAATGATTTGTGTGCTTACAAAAATCAAATAGTTCAAAGCGAACTAGACACGGCCATTGTTGCACACTTTATCGT
>NC_091565.1:35334562-35347062 GCF_042767895.1 Penaeus vannamei
ATATATATATATATATATATATATATATATATATATATATATATATATATATATATATATATATATATATATATATATATATATATATATATATATATATATATATATATATATATATATATATATATATATATATATATATATATATATATATATATATATATATATATATATATATATATATATATATATATATATATATATATATATATATATATATATATATATATATATATATATATATATATATATATATACATACATATATATATATATATATATATATATATATATATATATATATATATATATATATATATATATATAATGTGTGTGTGCGTGTGTGTGTGTGTGTATGTATGTATACATGTATATATAAAATGAGGACTCTGTCCGGTGCTTCTGCATGCAGAGATGCTTTAAAATCTTCTAACATTTCATAAAGTTTTCTTTGATTTTTATTGCTGACCGTACTATAGATCTGATTCTCCATTTAATAAGAGACAAAAAAAAATAATAATAATTCCGGGAAAATCTACGGATTGTCACCTTGGCGGCTCTGATAATTATCTTATTGATTTTTAATACTGTTTATTTTCTCCCACTCCATAATAATGTTTACATAAGCAAGAATCAATTCCTCTGTTATGAAACTTGATTATAGGTTATTGATTCTGTGTTTTGCATTCATTTGATTTTACATTTTAGAATCCTTTCATTCTTTTTTTTGTGAATCTAATCAATGGTTTCTGCATTATATAAAATTATAATTTACATATCTTTTATTATTGCCTAAACAACCAGGTTAAACATCACCCAACTAACACACAACCATCACAATTCACATGAAGACACCAAGTTAATTAAAAGTCCCGCGCTTAGCAACCTCTCCGAAGAACGGCGCCGGGCAACCACGAAGAATGTCTCAGTTCGGAGACGCCCTTTCTCCGACGCCGCTGCCTGAGAACTCCTTCGCGTCTTCAAAGAAGAGTTATAAGAGGAAATATTAGGTCTGTGGGGCTGGTGTTTTTCAAGGAATTAGCCTAGGAGAGCCTTAACTGTCTGGGAAACGTGCCGCTCCCAAGCCCGGATAAATTGGTGAGAGTTGCGTCAGGAAGGGCATCCGGCATAAAAAATTACTCCAAACAAATGAGAATGGCAAATCAGAATCCAGACCTGGCTAGGGCGTTTCCCACAAGCAATGTGCAAGGACATCACCGTACACTTGCGAGAAATGGACGACGGCTACTGTATCAACAGCAGATACGGCTAAAGAAGATAGCTCACAGGAGGAAGAGGAAGAGAGTAGAGGAGGTAAGGGGAACAATTCAGATAGCCACCTTGAATATAGGGAGTTTGACAGGAAGAGGGCAGGAGATAGTGGACCTGATGAACAGGCGCAGGATTAACATCATTTGTGTCCAAGAGACGAAATGGAAAGGCTGCAAGGTGAGGGAAATCGGAAATGGCTTCAAGTTGTTCTACAACGGGAGTGATGGAAAACGTAATGGAGTTGGTATTATTCTGAATGATAACATCAAGAAAGGCGTCTTGAGTGTGAAGAGGCAATCAGATAGGATTATCTGGATGAGAGTGAATATTGCAGGGGAAATTGTAAACATCATGAGTGCTTATGCACCCCAAATGGGCTATGATGAAGAAGACCTAGAGGAAGATCTGAGGGAAATACCAGAGTGAAAGGCTATGGATTGGAGGAGACTTCAATGGCTACTGCGGAAGCAACAACAGTGGAAAGGATACCATCAGAATGTATGGAGTTGGAGTTAGCAACGTGGCAGGTGATCAGTTGGTTGACCTTGCTATGAGTTACAGCCTTTGAAGAGTTAACACTTTCTTCAAGAAAGCAGAGCGGCACATGATAACATGCAAGAGCGGAGATGCAGATTGATTACATCTCGTGTAGAATGAGTGACAGAGGAAACATAAAAGACTGCAAGGTCATCTTGGGTGAGAGCGTAACCAGCGAGCACAGATCACTTTTATGTACACTGGGCAGAAGTATAACACCAAGGAGGAAAGCAATAAGAGTATGTAGAATAAAATGGTGGAAACTGGTAGACAAAGACACGAGGGGCATGTTTGTGGCAGCAGCAACAGACAAGTTACAGCAGAGTCAAAGGGAAGGAAATAGGAGCTTTGAGGAAGTGACAGAAGACCTGAGAAAGCTGGGAGAGAGACTGTTAGGGAGAACATCAGGAAAGTGCAAACCTGGAATAGAGACATGATGATCAGAATGATGAGGTACAGGAGAGCTTCAAGAAGAAGGAGGAAGCAAAGAAAATCTTAGACATGGAGAATAACGATGAGAATAAAGAAGTATACAAGTTGGCAACGAAAGAAGCAAAGAAGAGTGCTGCCCGGGCAAAGGCAAGAGCATATCAAGTGCTGTATGAGGACATGGAAAATATCGATAGACAGAAGTGGGCATTGAGAATGGTGAAGCACCGAGACAGGAACTCAAAGGACATCTACCAGCCAAAGCTGATCAAGGATGAAAAGGGCAATGTGTTAGTGGGAAATAATGAGATACTGAATAGATAACAGGAATATTTCAACAAACTGATGAATGAGGAGAACCCTAGAAAAAATAGGCAAGAGACCCAGAGAGTCGTGGAGAAAGAGACTAGCAAGATTACAACCGAGGAGGTGGAGAAATCTCTGAAGATGAAGAGCGGTAAAGCACTGAGCCCGGATAACCTACCAGTCGAGGTGTAGAGGAGCTTAGAAATTACTTGAGATGAATATATGAAGCAAGAACTCAACAAAATCATGGAGGAGAAAATCCCTGATGGATGGAGGAAAAGCACTATAATGCCAATTTTCAAGAATAAAGGAGACATCATGGAATGTGGTAACTACCGAGGCACCAAGCGCATGAGCCGCAGCATGAAACTGTGAAAGAGTGCAGGAAAGCCGAGTAAGAAACGTCGTGGAGATCAGGGAGGGACAGTTTGGCTTCATGAAAGGCAACAACAGATGCCATCTTTGTGTTGAGGCACTTACAAGAGAAATTAAAAGAGGGCCAGGATGACTTACACAATGTGTTTATTGACCTGAAGAAGGCCTATGACAGGGCGCCAAGAGAGGAGCTCTATTGATGCATGGGAGATAAAAGGGTACCTGTATAATACATCAGAGTGGTTAAAGACATGTACGAACGTTGCGTGACTGAAGTGAACTGTGCAGTGGTAACTACACAAACTTTACTAATAAAAGTCGGATTACACCACGGATCAGCGTTGAGTCCATTTCTATTTGCCATCATTATTGACTCGCTCAGAAAAGATTGCAGAAAGAAATCCCCCTGGCTTGTGATGTTTGCCGATGATGTGGTATTATGTGCGAGAGAGAAGCGAGAGCTGGAAGATCTGGAGCTGTGGAGAAAAAAGGAATGAAGATCTCAAGATCAAAGACTGAGTATGTGCCTGAATGTGACATCAACTGGAAGTGTGATGTTGCAGAGATAGTTACCAGAAGCAATGGCATTTAAGTACCTGGGAAGTACACTTGAGACAGATCGAGGAAAAGGGGCAGAAGTAAACCGAAGTATTCAATGTGGATGGAACAACTGGAAGATGTCTAGCATCCTCTGCGACATAAGTACACCATTGCAGGTGAAAGACAGGATCCACAGGATGGTAATCCAACCAGCGATGATATATGATATGGAAATGAGCCCCCTGACTACCCGTGACACCGAGACTAAAAGTGGCAGAAATGAAAATAAGCACATGGGCACGTGGCCACACATTGGAAGATCACGTGAGGAACGAAGTGATTCGAAAAAAATAGGGAATCATGAACATCACGCACAGTGCATGGAAGCCCGACGAAGGTGGTTTGGTCATGTGAAAAGAAGAGCCGAGGAGTATGCTGGGCGTAGTTTGCTAGAGAGGGCACCACCAGGAAGAAGACGAAGAGGAAGGCCGAAACTGAGATGGATTGACTACCTTAGAAAAGACCTAGAAGATATAAAACCAAAGGAGGAAGACGCACTGGACCGGGAAACCTGGAGGAAGAGGATAGCTGCAGCGGCCCTGTAACGTAAACAGGACAAGCTTGGAGGACAAGAAGAAGAATTATGTCTGTGTTATTCATGGACAATATCACTGACGAGGAATTATTTTTTTTCTCTCTTTATAGATCATACAGTAGTGAGTGTGTGGGTGATCTTGTGTGTATGTTAGCGTCAACGAAGATTTGAAAATAGGATGAAAGAACAGAGCGAAAGGGAGATGGACAGCCACTTCTTATGTCCTGCAGCAGGACAACAGTTTTCCTCTTTAATCGCACGTATTGCTTTCTTTATTGTTTTTATTAGATATTATAGAGTCCCTCACTGTTATCATTATTGTTGAGCTGATGCCTCTTTCTTGTATTTTCTTTCGTTTCTTCTTCGCTTGCCTTGATTTGTAAAGCGGGAAATTTATACAGATTATTCAATGAAATTATCTAAGTGACCTTCGACTTCTCAGTATATACATGTTCTTATTCAGCGGAGAGACAGATAAAAAATGTTCTAATCCTACGACAATGATGATAATAGTGATGATAATAATGGTGATGATAATAATAACGATAACAAAGACAACAACAAAAATAATTATACCAATATAGATGTTGATAATGATAATAAAATTAATAACAATAATAAAAAAGTAATAATGGTAACATGATGATAACAATAATAATGGTGATAATAATAATATTAACAATAATGATGATAATAATAATATTAACAATAATGATAATGATAATAATAGTAATGATGATAATAATGATAATAATAATAATTATAATAATAATAATAATAATAATAATAAGAAGAAGAAGAAGAAGAGAAGAAGAAAGGAAATAATATTTGAAGACTAAATATATGCATAGCTTTCTTGAACTCGAACTGGAGAGAAAATCTATTTCTGAAAGAAAGTTACAGAAAACTATCTAAATAATAAAGATGATGGAGAGTTCCCGATGACCCAGACTGCACACTTCTAGGGACTGAATTATAAGGGCTTCTAGGGACTGACTTATAAGGACTTCTAGGGACTGAATTATAAGGTATCTGCGTGGGTCGGCAGCCATCTTGCGTCCGGGAGAGTTTTTTCGTTGAATCGACGACAAGAATTGGAGTGGGAAGAGGGATTGGAAACGGAAGAGGAGGAAGAGGAAGAAGAAAGGAAGGGAGAGGGGGAGACGGAGTGAAGGGCAGGACAAGGAAGATGAGAGAGAGAGTGGAAGGGAAAGAGAAACAGACAGATAGGTGAACAATATGGGAGCGAGGAGGAAGGTAAAATGAGGATAGGGAAAGAGAGAGAGAAAAGAAGAAGAAGGTGAGAGAGAGAAAAGACAAGGGAAAGAGAGAAATAGGAAGAAAATAGACACGGGGAAGGGGGAAATAATGAGGGAAATGGATAGGAAAGGAAGGAGACCGAAAGAAAGAATAAGAAAGAGAGAGGAGGGGAACAAAAAAAAGTGAGAATATGTGCGTGTGTGTATATGTTTGCGTGTGTGTGTGTGTGTGTGTGTGTGTGTGTGTGTGTGTGTGTGTGTGTGTGTGTGTGTGTGCGTGTTTCTTTGTTTGTATGTGTGTTTGTGTGTGTATGTGTGTGTTTGTGTGCGTGCGTGCCTACGTACGACTCTATATACATACTCTCTTCCTCCCACACACATTCTCAAAATCAAACAGTCCAAAACCACGCCACAGTCGCCCAAACATTCGTCAGCCCGCGAACGAGAAGAATGTCGCCCGCCTCGATGTTATTCCCTTGGAGTCAACCGGTTCAAAGACAACGCCGCTGCGCCACTGACTCCCCTCTTCCCGTTTTCGTGTTTTCTTTCTTTCTTTTTTTCTTTCTTGGTTTTAATAGATTGTTTTTGTTTTTTGTATTCCATGTTGGTATATGTGATTATTCTTCTGTCGTTATTATCATTATTACTATTCATAAATTAATTATTATTATTATTGTTTTCATTAACTTTGCTATTACCTTGCTACCATTATTATTTTTATCATTATTGTTCAGTGTTATCTTTATTATTATTATTATTATAATTATTATCATTGTCATTATCATCATCATCATCATTATTATCACTATCATTATATTATTATCATTATTATTATGATGATGATTGATATTATTATCCTCATTATCATTAGTATTACTATAATACTACTACTACTAATAATAATAATATTAATTATTATTATTATTATCATCACTATTTTTATGAAAAATATCTTTTTCATCATCATTTTATTATTATCATTATCATTGTTATTATTATCATTATTTCTTTATTATTCCGTCTGCTTTAAGTCCTGGCAGTTCTCATAACCGAATTACATCCCAATGGAGTCGCATGGGGTCGCTCCCTTTCAGTACTCGAGTATTATTCTCAATATCCTGTTTTATTCCGCATACTGTCTTCTGTAAAAATCCTGTAATCAATGTAAAAGTCCTGTAATCAATGTGATATCTAACTTTCCGAACCGTTCATCCACTTTCTTCTTGCTCCGACAATCACAGGTACAACTATTACACTTCTCTTGTTCCAAATCCTCTTCATTTGCCTTTTCAAATCTTGGCATTTCTCTACTTTCTCCTTTTCCTTGTCACTAGTTCTACTATCACCTAGCACAGGAATATCAACGACGATGCCTTTTCCTTCACCCTTATTCACAGTTTTGTCAGATCTCTTTGCCTCATTTACATTGCAACACTGGATATTCACGCCCTCAGGGAACTGCTCATACCATTTTAATCCCTTTCTAGTTTGTATTTCTTGCCAAAAAAAAAAAAAAAAAAAAAAAAAAAAAAAAAAAAAAAAGGCAATGCACCAGACTCGTTGTCGCGGCGTCGTTTATATTCTTTGTGTGTTATCCTTTTTGCAATAGCTGGCAATAAGACGGCAGTTTCACCTTTCTCTTTACACATCTTGCAAAGCTGTGGTGTTTAATATGATGTTCAGCATTATTCGGATCATTATTATCCTTATTGTTATTTTTATTAGTATTTTCGTTATTAATGATGATAATGATAATAATGACGATGATGATGAAAATGATGATGATGATGATTACCATAATTATGAAAATGATACAATAATAATAATCAAAATGATAATGATGATAATAGTGATAATAACAATAATAATAATAATGGTAATTATTATGATCATTATTATCATCATTTTCATTATTATAATCATTTTAATAATAACAATAGTAATGATAATATTCAAAAAAATATTATTGTTATTATTGTTGTTCACTTATTTTTATTATTGTTGTTATTATCTTCATCTATACTATTATCATTACCTTTGCTGTTTAGTTATTATTATCTTTGTTGTTATTACCATTATCATTATTGTTATTATTATGATTAATATTATTACCATTGTCATTATTATTACAATTATTATTATAATTTCATCATTATCGTTTTATCATTATTATTATCATTGTTATTATCATCAATATTATTACTATTGTTATTGTTATTACGATCTTTATTATTATTATCCATATTATTGTTATTATTATTGTAATTATTATCATTATTAACATTATCATTACAATATTATTGTTGTTATGATCTGTATTATTATCAATAATGTTATCATTATCATTTTTATCAATGGTATGTTATGAATATTATTGCTATTATGGTCATTAAGTTTATTACTATTATCACTCTTATTATCGTCAGTGTGATAACAAATAAAGTAGATTAAAATAATGCTTTATAATTGATTTGTTTGTTTAAATGTTAACAATGCATTTGGAGGAAAGCAACAAGTTTGGTATTTTAACGATTTCTTGTCAGACGAGTTGTTACTCTCTTCCCGTATACTGTTAGGCTCAGTGCTAGTATAAAAGTCGTGTTATACCCTGGTACTTTATGTTGAAATGAAGGATAAGAGGATTAACGTAATTATGGAATGCATGTTTACTGAACTGTCATGATTCAGACGAGTATTTGATCTCCTCCTGTGTGCAGAGAGAGAGAGAGAGAGAGAGAGAGAGAGAGAGAGAGAGAGAGAGAGAGAGAGAGAGAGAGAGAGAGAGAGAGAGAGAGAGAGAGAGAGAGAGAGAGAATGCAGCGAAAACATGCCATAATGCTTTGTTGCTAGGGAATATTTATTCATTATTTATTCAGTTATATTAATGGCCCATAGATACAGCAATGGAATTAATCATAGGTGAGAATAGTTGAAAATATTGCTCATTTGAATTAATATATTCATTGCTGCTTTTAACATAATGATATGCTACCTGTTCATTATCATGTGTATATTGAGTAAGATATTAATGATTATTAATGGTTCTATGACCGTTATAATATTTGGCACACAGTCAACAAAGAAATATATATATTCCCACCCCCTCAAGCATTAAAACCGTTAGGTTACACTACCGACAAAATCTTTACGGTACAAAAATAGTTTTCATCAAGATTACTATTCGTTTTCCTTTGTCTGGTTTTGTTATCACAATCTTATCACCATCTTTTAAATTTTGAAGAATATTAATATATTGTGTGTGGTCAGGGCTGTGCATAGATTCTCTGCATTGCTGTACATACATATTACAAGAGAGAGCAGAGATTTTGTTACAAACTGCATTGAATGTATCTTTGTAAATATTACAGTTCTTAAGCATTTGGCAGGTTCTTTCAAAATGGACAAAGGAATTCACATAGCTTAATTTTCGGGGTCATAAACCAAAATCTAAACCAAGAGATAAGGCATTCTTCTCATCTCCAAATAGAATTCTGTCTCAGAAGTTAAAGATTACTTTATTGGCATCGATTTTGCTTCTCAAGTCGATACCTAAGATCTTTAACTTTTTTAGATGGATTTCTTCAACAGAACAAAATCTTTTATCATTATTATGATTAATGTTGCCCTTGTTAACCATTTCAATAAGAGAATGCCACTGCCTTCAGACCTATGTTCAAATATTGCATATCTTTTTGGTTGTCCTAGATATAACGTTAGGTACATTGAGTCATCTACACGATGGTTCAAACATTGTATACTTGAACATTTGGGCATATCAATAAGAACCAGCCTACCTCTGAGCAGACCCTTCTTCTCTGCTATCCGGCAACATTCACATACAGAAGACCACTCATTTACTCACAAAGATTTCAAAATTTTGTCCACTACTAACAGACTCGACTTTCTCATCTCGGAATCCCTTTACATCCAAAATATGAAACCCGAGTTAAACACCAAACCAGCCTTTCAATTGTTATCAGTATAGCCCAGCCACAGTAACGAGCACTTCTAACCTGTTTATTGGTATGTTCTCACCCTTACCCATAGTTTGTATCTTAAAATGTTTATGTCCTTTTATTTATAATTCATTTCTGATACCCATTCACTTTCTTATTCTATGAACTGTTTTGTCGTGTTCTTTGTGTTCTATCTAATTGTTATTCTTTGTTCATTATTTCTAGTCAGATGATGGGGATTTGATATCTTCGAAACGTTACATAATAAAGATGTTCGCCACAGCCCTGGTTCTCCTTTTCATACTGAGATTATATATATATATATATATATATATATATATATATATATATATATATATATATATATATATACGTATACAAACTGACATATGTATGTATACATATATTTATATACATATACATATGTATATATAAATATGTATAGATAAACATATACGTATATATATATATATATATATATATATATATATATATATATATATATATATATATATACATATATAATGTGTATGTGCTTGTGTATGTATATACATGTATTTATGTGAGTGTATATGCGTGTGTGTGTCTGTGTTTGTGTGTGCGTATGCGTGTGTGTGTGTACATATATATATGTGGTTGTGTGTGTATGTATATATATAGATAGATAGATATGTATGTATGTATACAAATATACACACATGCAAACATACAGCTATTCCTTTGTTTTTTCTGCCTTTGCTTTTCTGTTTGTCTGTCTGTTTCTATCTAAGTCTCTGTCCCCCTCTCTATCTATCTATCTGTCTCTCTCTCTCTCTCGCTCTCTCTCTATCTATCTCTCTATCTATATTACTGTTATTCCTGCCTCTATTTCTGTTCCCGTTTCCTCATTTTCTCTCTTTCTGAGCTTCATCCCATGTTTTCTCTGTTTCTACTATATAACCCCCAAAAGAAAAAGAAAAGAAAAACATATATATACATATAAATAATGAATAATAAGAAATAAGTTAGATAACATTGATGTTGGGAAAAAAGAAAGAAAAAAAGAAGAGAGAGAGACAGAGAGAGAGAAGGGCTAAAATAAAGACAGGCAACAAAAGACAAAGCCAGGCATGCAAACAGAGGGATAGAATAAAAGAGAGAATGGGGGAAGCACATACAGAGATGATGATGAGATGGATAGATAGATGTATAGAGAGGGAGGGAGAGAAAGACAGAGAGAAGTGGACTTGTCTCAGTACGAGCAGAATTCTCATTCGCAAAAGGGAAAGGAAATTACTAAAGAGCAGGAGAGCAGAGAGAAGCCGCTCGTGTAAGGGGCTCGTGGCTGAAGGGGAGGAAGGGTTGCCGGTGGAGGGGCTCCAGGTTCTGAGAGAGGGGAGGGGGGGGGGGAGACGGAGAAAGAGAGAGAGAACAGAGAGAGCGGGTGGATGGAGAGAGAGAGAGAGAGAGAGAGAGAGAGAGAGAGAGAGAGAGAGAGAGAGAGAGAGAGAGAGGGGGGATGGAGAGAGAGAGAGAGAGAGAGAGAGCAGAGAGAGTGGGTGAATGGAGAGAGAGAGAACAGAGAGAGCGGGTGGATGGAGAGAGAGAGAACAGAGGGAGAGGGGGGATGGAGAGAGAGAGAGAGAAATAGAAGGGAAGGAGGTAAGGAGGGAGAGAGAGAAATAAAAATCGGGAAGAGGCAGAGGAAGAGAATAGAGAGAGAAACTGATGTACATAGACATGGGACAAAGGAAGACAGACACAAACAGAAAAAAGAGAAATAGTCGACATATAATCATCTAGCAGAGGAAGGGAAATGTCACGTTTGTGTCAAAAGGGAAAGAGAATGGTTTAGAAGTGACGTTGAGACCAATCGTTCGTGTAAGGGACTTTGGGTTGGCCAACAGAAGACATCTCCGTGCTATGAGAGGAGAGTAAAGACCATACAAAGAAGAATAGTTCCTCCTATTTCCTTGGAGCAGCATCAAAAGGTCTCGATCTCCCGACGCCTTAGCTTAGCGGAGCAGGATACAGAGGTAAATGAAACGAATATAAAAGTAAAAGTCAGGAACAAATGCAATACATTATTTTTTTATATTTTGAGCCAAATACGAATGGCTTTCGATTTTGGTTTTACAGACTTATTTGGAAAATGACACACACTCATACACGCACGCACGCACGGACACACACACACACATATATTTACACATATATATACATACATTATATATACACACACATATATATATATACACATCCATTTCTTTGATTCTTCGCCTTTGTGTTCTTGAGCGTGTCTTTGTGTGATGTGTTTGTGTGAGCATTTTTATTTGTATGCTTAGTCACCCAATATTGTCTAGCACTTCTACGCTTTCCAGTGAAGAAGTATTTATCAAAAGACGTAAAACAAAAATGTGTCTCTTCTAATTATGGGCTCCAGTGGTAGCTTGATGAATCAGCAGAGAAGAGTTCGGGAAATATTTACTCGTTTTATTAACTTCATGCAAGATTCCCCTTCCCTCATAGTGCAAACACTCCCTTACAGTGCAAACACTACATTTCCTTCTTAAGACTCAACATCCAGATTTTTCAAAAGGCTTCTTCAGTTTTGTGTTTACATAGAGGTGAGTTAATTTTATCATTGATTATTTAAGGTGTAATTGTTTACTCCTAAACTGCTCTTCGTCAAAGGAAACAAAATATGAAAAAAGCGTGCATTGAATACCTAAGGCCTCTTTAATATGGTTGATTTTAAAACCTTGTGTTACAGACAAGACACCTACAATAAACCGACACCTGTTGGGGAAATCAAGTGCAGACGCCAGCAGTTTCATTCAATCACAAGTCTTCTCAGTAAACTTGATGATTGTTAATTAATTACTAAGGAGGTAGAATTTCAAGGAAGAGCTTTTTTTCAAATGTCTTCCCTTTCTACCTGTCTCGAGTCTGAACAGGAAAGGTCAAACAAAGAGGAGGAGGTGTTTATGCTTCAGCCGCCATTGTTCTGATCCATATGCCCGACTGCATATGAGATCCGCGTCTAAGAGAAAGGCGTTCAATCCTAAGCAGATGGCATTCTGGAGGCGTCATAGGTAACCTCAATGCACGCAGGCGCAACCCACGCCGTCTGGTTGAAGGGGGAGGGGCGAAAGACAAGGCGAAAGGGAAAATGGAATATTCATTTGACGCGCTCACGTTTGCGCCATGTGACATGTCTGTAGCAACGGCTGACGTAAAATAAGACAGAGT
>NC_091565.1:35369562-35379562 GCF_042767895.1 Penaeus vannamei
TATTTCATTATTAATATTGTAATTACTATTATCATTATTATTATTATTATTACTATCTATATTATATTCATTATCTTTTATCATTTTCTTTTTTTGTTATTATGGTTATCATCATTATCCATCAAGGAATTTATGTTTTTGGTAGCGTTGTTTTCTTAGTTTGTTGGTTGTATGGTTAACAAGATAACTGGAAAGTTTTGAATAGATTTTTATTTTCAACCAGAAGTTTGCTTTAGATTAAGTTTAATTTAGATGCCATAAATTATTATTATTATTATTATTATTATTATTATTATTATTATTATTATTATTATTATTATTATTTTTAATGATTGCATTTTTCTTACCGCAACTTAGATGCTATTAGATTTTAATGATCCGGATCCAGGATGGTTCACAGGTTAACTCAAAAAGTTATGAACAGTTTTTATTATTTTTTTATTTTATTTTCATTTATTTATTTTTATTTTTATTATTATTTTTTTTTTTTACAAGATGTGGGTCATAGCCAAACATAGATGCCATTAAATTTTGGTAATGATATTGTAGAATTAGTACTGCTGTCATAATCACCATCATTATTATTATTATTGTTGTTATTATTGTTTTCCCTATTTTTATCAATATTATCATTATACTTAGTTTTTCTGTTCTGTGATTATCATTATTATCAACATTATTATTATGATTATTAATATCATCCCAGATTTTATCACCTCCGCCAAGCAGGTTATGATTTTGGCGGCGTTGATTAGTTAGTTAATTTGACTATTTGTTTGTTGGTTTGACGGATAACTCAAAAAGTTGTGAACAAATTGGGAAGAGGTGAATCTCCGACCAATTTAGATCCCATTTTGGTTGTGATTCGGATCAAGATCTGGATCTAGGATTTCTTTAAAGGATTTATTAGCAGTGACGCTATTGCCTTGGCGGAGTTATGCGCTCTCTGAGTGCTTCGAGCTAGCTGTGTTATCGTTAATATCACTAATGTTACCATTGATATCATCTTTATCGTTATCGGTATAATTGTTATTACTATTATAACATTTTTACTATTATTTGAATTACCCTTATCATTATTACTACCATTATGATGAACAGCAATAATTATTAAAATTGTGTTTTTATTATTTATATTCATATCATTATTATCATTTTTGATTCTACTATCATCATTATGATCACTATTATCAACATTTTTACTATCTTTAGTGTTATTATTATTATTCTATTATTATTAGCATTTTTATCATTAAAATTTTTATTATAATTATTATTACTATTATAATAATTATCATTATCACTTTTATTGTCTCTACTATTAGCAGTAGTATCATCGTTATCATTTTTATCACCGTTATCATCATTATCATAATGATCATCATTATCATTCCTGTTATAATTATTTTTAAGTATCATTATGATTATCTTTATCATAGTAAACTTATCATCATATGCACTCTTCTTTATCTTATCTTATGCTAAAATTTCGATAAAATCTTTCAAATAATTTTTTTTTATCTGTTGACCTATTTTTGAGTTTTCTTTGGAACTTGTAAGTGGTATGTATAGCTTCATTGATTTTATTGATGGGTGAGGTATTCACTACATTGGTCAAACATGTATCTTGCTTTGTTAATCTCCTTTTTACCGAATATCTTTTGCTCGGATTCAGATCGTTCTGCAGGTCCTCAAAATTATTCGAAAACAGCCCTTGACAATATTACCGATTTTCTTATCATTGGGTCGTAGTTTGTTATATCTGTAATACCTCTTAAAAAAATGGATATACTGATGCATAAGAAATATAATACTCATAATAATTGCCTCCTAATAGGTTGTGGCTTCTCCTAGTGCCATCACGACATGAAATACAGAAGCAAAACTAGGACTTTATACACCGTGCATATCAGTAAGATTTGCGATGTCTAATTTCCCAGGGCTCTTCTTCTGCGTGGTCTTGCTCGTACGTATCTTGATCTGACAATATGCCTTCGCTTCCACTTCCTTGGTGCGGACTTCATGTTAGACCAGCAGCGTTCAGTCAGGTCTCGTCTAAATACAACAACCACAAACCTTAATTAACTCGTGAACCATCGAGGCAAGAACGAGCAGTCTTAAGCAACACAACAACGGGCTCGTTAACTCTTGATGTCCGGAAGAGGCGCGGTCACCCTTTCTAGCAATGTCTATTTCAACTCTTAATCCCTATGCTCGCCAGAATTTTTAACAATGATAATGATAGTAATAACAACAGCAACGATGATAAATATATTGATAATGATAATTATAATTGTAATTATAATCATAATAACAATAATAATAATGATGATGGTAATAATAATAATAATAATAATAATAATAATAATAATAATAATAATAATAAAAATGGTAAAAGTAATAATAACAATAATGAAAACTATAATGACAATTATAACGATAAAAATAATAATAACAATAATGAAAATAATAATAATAATAATAATAGAATAATATCAATAATAATGAAATAATGGTAATATCGATCATCATAACAAGAACAACAATATTAATATTGATAATACTGATAACAATAACGGTAATGGGAAAATAAAGATAATAACAATAACGATTACTACAATAATAATAATAGTAATAATAATAAAAATAATAATAATAATAATAATAATAATAATAAACAATTAACATCATCAATGACAAACTTAAAAATAATAAGAATAATAACGATAATAATAACGAACATGATAAACATTTGTACGAAAGTAGCAGTTTTCTCAGCCAAAGAACCGAATTGCGGGAAAGCGGTCTTAAACAAACCGGATTCCGCAACAGCTGGCAGGCGCGGTATCGACTTTGACCGATTATCCTGAGCGAACGGATACAGCAGGCGTTATAAATAATCGAGTGATAGGCAGAGTTGAAGCCCATCGCCACTGACGGTCCAATCGCGGATCGTTAGGAGTGAAATACGAACCAGTAAGAGACGCCTACACAGCGCCTCGCCCCCTCTCCCCCATATTAATATAGAAGGCAATAAACGTAGTAATGGCTCAGTGTATACATTACTCTGGCACCTGCTGCCGGCGGTGCTGTCCGCTGTCCTGGACTCGGTTAACTGCCGCTCTGTGATTTGCTTTGGTTGTTTTCTTGATTCTCTCTTTTGTAGTGTTTCGTTGAATTTACTTACACTTATGCGTGTTTATATATATATATATATATATATATATATATATATATATATATATATATATATATATATATATATATATATATATATATATGTATGTGTGTGTGTGTGTGTGTGTGTGTGTGTGTGTGTGTGTATGTGTGTGTGTGTGTGTGTGTGTGCGTGGATGTGTGTGTGCGTGTTTGTGGATGTGTGTGTGTGAGTGTGTGTGTGTGTGGATGTGTGTGTGTGTGAGAGAGAGAGAGAGAGAATGTGTGTATGCGTGTGCGTGTGTGTGGGTATGTGTGCGTGTGTATATATATACATATATATACATATATATATATATATATATATATATATATATATATATATATATATATATATATATATATATATATATATATATATATATAATTCCCAGTTGCTTAAGGTGAAAGATATTTACTTCAGTCTTCTACACGTCCATCTGGTAATCTGAACCAGATTTTGTAAAGAGAATTAAACCTGATGCTTGATGCTAGGTTTCCATCGCCAAGTGAGCGCCTAGCGACCGCCAACCATCCTGAAATTTGGCTCACTGGCTTCTATTCGCTTGGAGTGCCAAGGAGGCGTCATCGAGGTCACTTCGACGCACCGCGGTTACCAACTTCCGCTGCCATACACTCTCGCATCGCTTTCTCATGCGCCAAATGCCTTCTATGGAAGCGCATATTTTAGCGAGCCTTTGAGCGACTTTGAGGAGATTCGTGCTGTTGAGCGAAATAAAAAAAAGAAAAATTGTGCACTCGAATGACGGTTATGAGTCGCTAACCGATCTCTTGTAGATGGAACTCTACAACAACAACTATACTAACTTAGAGAAAACCCCAAGTTTTAGACTGAATACGTAAGGCAACATTATATATACATACATATATCTATCTATCTATATCTACCTATCTATCTATATATATACATATATGTGTGTGTGTATGTGTGTGTGTGTGTGTGTATGTGTGTGTGTGTATGTGTGTGTGTGTGTATGTGTGTGTGTGTATGTGTGTGTGTGTGTGTGTGTGTGTGTGTGTGTGTGTGTGTGTGTGTGTGTGTGTGTGTGTGTGTGTGTGTGTGTGTGTGTGTGTGTGTGTGTGTGTATGTATATATATATATATATATATATATATATATATATATATATATATATATATATATATATATATATATATATATATATATATATATATATATATATATATATATATATATATATATATATATATATATATATATATATATATATATATATATATATATATATATATATATATATATATATATATATATATATATATATATATATATATATATATATATAACGTATATATATATATATATATATATATATATATATATATATATATATATATATATATATGATTGTGTGTATGTGTGTGTGTGTTTATGTATATCTATGTAAAGCTAAATCCATGCACACGTACATGCAGAGCCTCAGAGTTTCGCGTGTGTTAATGGGTAATTTTGTAAATCTGTTCGTATGATTTTTTCTCCTTCCTTTCAAATAGACGTTCACCTATTTACTGTTTTTCCTTCAAAGTTCCCGAATAAAAACCTTTCATTCCGCGCTCGTATCCGCGACAATGATTGCTCCAAGAGAAAAAAAAAATCATTATTTCAGCTATTTGATCTCTAAGCCTCGTTTGTTTGTTCCAGAATATAACGGATCTTGTCACATTGTTCCAAGCGATGTAGGCAGAAACAAGCGACTGTGATTGATGAATTTCTCTGAGAGCTTTGAGGGTTATTAATGGTTCTTCTCGACGCCGCCAGCCCGCAGTCAGTATAAGCTGCATCTGAGGAATTTGTAAGTAACCCACATCCCATTCCCATTCCCTGCTCCCTGTTTACAACCAAGCGTAACCGCGCTCCGCCTCCGTTCCTACTCTCTCATGGCTTGCGCGGCGCCTTCTTTCTATCCTCCGTTCCCTGACGCCTCAACCTCAACCTTGTCCCTTCCATCGGCTATTTCCTTCAACCTTGATCGTCCTTCTCCCAACCCTTCCCCTTCCCTTCGTCAACCTCTGTCCCCCTTCCCGCTCCTCTCACTTATCTTCCCTTCTCCCTCTCCCCCTTTCTATCTCTCTCTCTCGTCCCGTCACCCTTCTTCATGCTCCCTCCCTTTCATCATCCCTTCTCTTTCTATGCACTTTCGCCGTTCTTTCTACCCTTCCTCCTTCCCCCTTTTCTCTCCCCCTTCCCACCTTCCCCCTTTCCCCTCTTCTTCCCACCTTCCCCCTTTTCACTCCTCTTTTCCCTTCCTGTGCACCTTATTCGTCCTTCCTGCCCTTCTTCCATCCCCTCCCTCCCCTTCCCTCCCTTCCCTTCCCTTCCTCCCTCCCCTCCCCCCCCTTCCCTCCCTTCCCTTCCCTTCTTCCGCATCACTTCCCTCTTTCCCTCTCCTCCCTCCTCTTCCCCTTCACCCCCCCCCTTTTTTCTGAATCCACGCCCCCTTTCCTTGATCATCAAACACCTAAACCATCGCATCTAAATCCCGCCCACGCTGTGACGGCCAAGGGCATCTTACCTGCAGATTACGAGGTGGAGTATATAACCTTATATCCTCCCTTGTCTGCGGCCCACTACTTACAAGGGGATCGCTGCCCACATGACGTCGGGGGGATAGGCGGTAATATTCCGCTGATCATGGTAATCTTAGCGCAGGTACCGAATGCCTGCGTGCCAGAACACCTACGTTCTATACTCTCTCTCTCTCTCTCTCTCTCTCTCTCTCTCTCTCTCTCTCTCTCTCCCTCTCTCTCTCTCTCTCTCTCTCTCTCTCTCTCTCTCTCTCTCTGCCGAGTGCGTGTTTTCTTGTGTGTGTTTTTGTTTGTGCGTGAGAGAGATAGAGAGATTGTTGTGAGTGCGTGTATTCTTGTGATCGTCTTTGTGTGTGCATTAGTGTGTGTGTGTGTGTGTGTGTGTGTGTGTGTGTGTGTGTGTGTGTGTGTGTGTGTGTGTGTGTGTGTGTGTGTGTGCATTTATGTATATATGTGTATGTGAGTGTGAATGTGTGTGTGTGAGTGTGTGTGTGTGTGTGAGAGGATCCGTGCATGTTTGTGTGTAAAGATATCTGTGGAGCGGGTGGGAGATCATGTGTTTCCAGTCTTTCGTTTTGATTAGTTGATGAGGTTTATTAAAAGAGGATCTCTGTAATTATTCGTTTTTCAGCCTCAGAAATCAACGAATTAATGCATATCACGAAAAAATATATTTTTATCTACAGCAGTTTTCAACAGTTTTTCTTTCTCGATCTATACAGATCGACTGATACCTTGTTTATGAATTTACGAGCAGGAACACAAAAATCAGTCCATTGATACCGTTGCCATCGTTGTTGGCGTATGATGACATATAAAGTACATGCTGGTGTCAGAAGCCCCACTAAAGATGAGTATTTAAACAATATTTTTTTGTTCCATGTCTATTGTCTATAGGGGGATGATTTCGAGTTGTTATATGAAAAAGAAGAGTCAAATAACTGTTTTGTGGAACAATATTAGGTATTCCAATTTGAATTTCAAATTAAAAAGTTTCGGATACAAATTGTTTGGCAGTTAAAAAAAGCAGAATATTTGTATCTGTAATTTCCTCCGCTGGGAATCATTGTTGTTTCATATTATGCCTTTTTGTGTCTGTCTGTCTGTCTCTCTCTCTATTTATCCATCTAGCTATCTATATCTACACACACACACACACGCGCGTATACACACACACGCGCGTATACACACACACACACACACACACACACACACACACAGACACACACACACACACACACACACACACACACACACACACACACACACACATACACACACACAAACATATATATATATATATATATATATATATATATATATATATATATATATATATATATATATATATATATATATATATATATATATAGCACCATGAAGGGGCCTACAGAAAGGGAATGGGCAGAGAGCGAAAAAGAACCGAGGAGTACTCTACCTCGTGGCGCAAAGCGACAAGATGGATTATCGCCTCCGAGGAGAGAGACGAGTGTTGCAGGAGGAGGCGGAGAGTTTTAGTGCATTGCAATCAATCTTGAACCGACGGAGGGGCAGGGAAAGGCTGAAGAGTCACCGATACTGCCATTGAAAGAAGCTTAGAGAAACAGACGAGACCTCCACTTTACTCTCTCTCCCTCTCTCAATATATATATATGTGTAAATATATATATATATATATATATATATATATATATATATATATATATATATATATATATATATATATATACGGACACACACACACATATGTATATATACATATTGCATATATACCCTGCACCAACTCTTTTCAACACTTGCATGGACTAGATACTGAGCAGAGCTACTATTAAAAGTCACTGTGGAGCAACTCTGGGCAATATCAAGGTTACAAACTTTGACTTTGCCGATGCCGATGATGTTGCTATTCTATCTGAGCCTTTGGAAACCTTAGTGGTGGCTATTGATGCATTTAGCAATGAAGCGAAACCCTTGGGGCTAAAGGCCTCCTGGACCAAGACCAAGGTTCATGACTTTGGGGGATTTGCTAGGAGAACCTGTTTGGTTGGTACGTGCTTGCGGCAAGGACATTGAAGTCACAGAGAGCTTTAATACCTTGGTAGTGTAGTTCATAACTCTGGGCTGTCGGACCAGGAAGTCAGCAGACGGATTGGCTTGTTTGCAAGGGTCATGAACTCTTTCGACAGGAGTATTTGGCGATGTCGGTACCTGTGCAGAAGGACGAAGCTAAGCGTTTTCAAGGCCCTGTTCATGCCAGTTTTGCTATACGTAGTGAAACTTGGACATTATCCTGTGCCTTGGAGTCTCGTCTTGAGGGCTTTTGTGATAGGTCCTTGCGCCGGACCATGGGGAACTGTTGGCGGGACCATGTGTCCAACCAACAGTTTTACCGTGAGACTGGCACAGGACCTGTTATCTGCACAATCCGTGATCGCCAACTCAGGCTATACGGCCACCTGGCTCGCCCTGGGTGGAGGAGGCCTGTGGGACGACCTAAGAAGTCTTGGCTTGGGCATATCGATCAAACCTGTCGTGAAGAGCTCGAGAGCTGCCTGGAGGCTTGCCTTAAGGGATCCTCGCAGGTATATACACAGGGTGGATGCGGCTATGCTCACCCGTCGGCGTTAGCTCCTAGATAATGATGATGATGTATATATACTCATATATTTCTCATTATATATGCATATATACACATATATTTATCATTATATATGTATGCATGCCCTTATATTTCTCATTATATATGTATATATACCCATATATTTCTCAATATATATGTATGTACATCCATATATTTCTCATTATATATGTATATATACCTATATATTTCTCATTATATATGTATATTACATACATACATACATACGGATATGTGTATAAATTCATACTTACACAACACGTGTGTGTATATGTATGCATATATATATATATATATATATATATATATATATATATATATATATATATATATATATATATATACATATATATATATAAATATATATATATATATATATATATATATATATATGTGTGTGTGTGTGTGTGTGTGTGTGTGTGTGTGTGTGTGTGTGTGTGTGTGTGTGTGGGTGTGTATACATACATATATTTTTATATGGAAATTTATATATTCATTTATAATCTATAGATATGTATATATTTACATATGCATATACAAATATACATAGACATATATAAATCTATATATATATAAATGTATATATATATATATATATATATATATATATATATATATATATATGTATGTACATATATATACATATATACATATATATATATATATATATATATATATATATATATATATATATATATATATATATATATATATATGTATGTATACATATATATATACACATACATATATATATATATATATATGTATATATATATATATATATATATATATATATATATATACATATATATATGTATATATATATATATATATATATATATATATATATATATATATATATACATATATATATATATATATATACATATATATATATATATATATATATATATATATATATATACATATATACATATATACTTATACATATATATAAACATGTGTGTGTGTGTGTAAATATGTATATACATATGTGATATAAATATTCTTGTATATATAGAGAGACAGATATATAGTTAATATGTACAAATATAAAAAGAGATAAAAGAAAGTAAATGGAGAAAATGGGACAAAGCGTCAGAACAACGAGACGGAACCTAAACTTGCAATACGAACGCACTGACTCTTACGCCAAGTTCTAGAAATCGTAAGATGTTCGGGCGCAGCCAGCTGGAACTTCAAAGTACTTATCCCCGAGTCTCTGGAGGTTAAGTTGCGCTTTTGGTACAAACGTCAGAGTTAGACAGAGAGGAGAGAGAATTAGTCATGAACAGAGAGAGCGAAAGAGAGAAAGAGAGGAGACAACAAAACCAAGACAGTAGAAGGACAAGGCAGACCACAGAGTAAGAGTTGCGGCAAAGACAGAATCAGAATAGAGGAAAAAAGAGGACTTGTGACAAGCTAAAAGTGGATAAATCATATATATCTTATAAATATGGATTGCAAGAAGATGGTGAAACACGGCAGGGAAGGAAAAGAGTGAGGGGAGTAAATATCTAAAGGAGTAATGGAGGTTCATGACTGGCAACCATCAAATTATTCTCCGTCGTTTTGAAATATCATCGGTTTTGTTTTCAC
>NC_091565.1:35392062-35394562 GCF_042767895.1 Penaeus vannamei
GTCAGTGAACAAACATCTCGTTACAGAACCATGTATACATACAGAGGAGAAAGAGAAAGACGGAAACACTTTACATAAGGAAACACAAACCCTTGGAGAGAAAAGATTTAAAAAGAAAGGTCTTTTATGGGTCCTCGGCAGTCTGTCTTCTGGGTTCTGTATAATGCACATTCTGTACGCAAAGATACATGGGAATGGCTCTTTGAGTGTGCTTACCTGGGAAGACATAAGCAACATGTGTTCGAGTTCTTTGCATGTTGTAAAACCTAGTCTACTAACCCCCCTCTTCTCCCCATTTCTCTTTTCCTTCTCCTCTCGTCCATTCCTTTCTCTTTCCTTTCTTTTTCTTCTTCTCTACCTCCCCTTTCTCTCTCCTCCCTAATCCTTGTTATCCCGTCCTTTCCTCTTTTCTCCCTTACCCGCCCTCCTTCCTCTTCTCCCCCGTTATCGGCCTCTACCTCCACCCCTTTTATCCCATCCTTTCAGAAGCACGAGAAAAAGATCGGAAGAAGAATAAAGGTGAATGCAATTTTGTGAAGCCTCGCTGATCTTCATTTCAGATGAAAGACGCAAATTGTACCGCGTGTCTGGGATCGCTTTGACGATATCATCTGAAACCGAGAGACGTTCACTAAAGGAGGGTCGTGTTTTCATGAAAAATAAAAGGCAGAAGAATATATTTCCCTCTGGAGTGTGACAGTAAGTGTTCCTCTGACTTTATTCCGGGAGGCATAGAAGACACAAAGGTAAAATAGGTTCCTGCATCCATTTACATACACAAACAGAGGGATTGGATCTGGACATAAAATTAAACTGATGCTCGGTACACCCCGCGGAGACTATCCTTTGTGTTAATTCTGCTCTTCTTTACTCCCGGCCAAAGAATAATGGAAGATGGCGATGGCACGCGAAAATATGCAAACAAATAAATGATGAGAAAACACCCACAAAAAGGAATTTGACTTAATCGTAAAGGTACGATACGGTTTATTTTTTAGTTGTCTCTTTTTTCTTTATGTACATATACATACATACATACATACATACATATATATATATATATATATATATATATATATATATATATATATATATATATATATATATATATATATATATATATATATATATATATGTATATATATGCATGTACACACACACACACATGTATGTAAATATATATATATATATATATATATATATATATATATATATATATATATATATATATATATATATATATATATATATATATATATATATATACATATATATATATCGCAAATGGATGTTCTATATTGTGTTTACAAATGTTTAGTAGGATAAATTCAGTTGAGTTATTTTCAGTTTTCTTTTCCGTTGGCACTTCTCTCTTTAAGCTCTTTCCTTTGTTCCATTTGTAAGCATATTCCTCAGTGCTTCTTCGGAAAGCTTGATAATTCTCTTTATGCTTCTTGCTTACATCTTTGTTATTGACGCTTGTTGGTTGTTTGCCATTTTCCTTCTTTTGAGATGATTGTTTTTTTTTTATCTTTTATTCCTTTATCCTTTTTTATGTGTTTTTGTGTTTCTTATGATGCATATTTTCTCTCTACGTATGTATGTGTGTTAAAGTATGTCATGTAAGAAGATATGTAAGTATGTCAGCGTTCGTGTGTTTGACTGTAGGTGAGTGCGAGTCTGTGTCTTGTAAAAAAAAAAAAAAAGAGAGAATAAAATGGTAATGATGATAATGGCGATAAAAAAAAAAAAAAATCATGATGATACATAAACAAAAATCAAACGCAAATTAAGTAATCAACTGAAAGTGAATCGTCATTTTCTTGATGGCTCCTAAAACAAATAGCAAGGTGTAGTTTAGATTTTTTTGGAACTTGTTTGAAGCAGTGTCTTTGTATCTGATCAATTCTACACTTGTATACTCTCAATTCAGCAAATTCACAAACACACTAGCAAAACATTTCAATTGAAACCGGATATCACAATTCTCTCTCTCTCTCTCTCTCTCTCTCTCTCTCTCTCTCTCTCTCTCTCTCTCTCTCTCTCTCTATCACTCTTTCTGTCTATCTATCCCTATCACTCTTTCTGTCTATCTATCACTATCTCACTCTCTGTCCATAACCACACAAATTACCACCATAACCGGTAACATACCTATCATCGCCTCCCTCTTCTAAAACGGGGTGTGAAACAACTAACCCTCATTATCTGAAGACAAGCAAATAACTCCCCTCACTAAAGCGCAGGTAGAGGATGCTCTCTCCCCTACTCACGCTTTTTCTCCCCTTTCCCCTCATTTGTCATGATTTTCGCCTCTTATTTCCCTGTCATTTCGCCCCATTCGCTTCGTTTCCCCTTCCTCCCATCTTACCCTCCTCGCCCTTTCTCTTTCCCAACCCCTCTCCCTTTATTGCCACCCTGTCACTTCGTCTTTCTTTTCCTCTTTCTTACGTTGCATATAAATACCCCTCCTTTTATCTCGCTGCTCCCTATTTTCACT
>NC_091565.1:35404562-35407062 GCF_042767895.1 Penaeus vannamei
ATATGACTCTGTGTGTTGTGTATACATCTTAAGGAAATTTTAATACTTTCATTTTGTTTGCCAATGTGCGATTCCTTTTCTAGATTACATATTCGCATATATGCGTACTTGTCATGCACTCAATAGTTCTACGAAACCATCATTCTACCTCGAAGGAATATTTTTAAAAAGTCATCTTACGTTTTACAAAACGAAAAATCGTAAAACCTAGAAATCTGATCTCTGAAGACTTAACAACTTCTGTCACCGACATTCGTGTGCGCTCCGGGGTTGAAACATCAGACATGAACCTGAGAAGAATATATCTAGTACAGAAAATACACATTCACTAGAAGACATTTCACACATTAACTCAAACGTACATACATACTCTCGCACACGTACGCACGCACGTACGAGCACGCAAGCACGCACACACATAAGAAAAAAAACATTATAAAAATTATAATAGACTTTATCGAATAAAGTTACAAGGGTAAAATTGCTAATTTAGAAAGCAGGCATTTTGTGGATTAACACAAGTCAGGAAGCAGATCAAAATATCTCGCGAATGTAAAGATGTGGGCGAATTTTGTAAAGAATTTTCTCCAGTGTCCTAAGGAGGGAATAAGCAGCTGATTTATGGGCATCCATATATGGGTTATAGTTGGATCCAAATATGATACATAATGCTCTTTATTAAAGTCTTTCCATTTTTTTTCCCGTTGGTAATGGACGAATGCTAGACTAGTGCTACATATTCACAATTTGGTCGAATGAAAATCGTCAAAAAATAGAGGTCTTCTTGGGAGACACCGAAGGAATTTTATTTTATTAGCATTAAAAACTTTCTTCCGTACTTTGAGATCAGTGTTTGGATATTACCGAACCACTGAAGGTCATCAATGATAACTACTAACACATTCACCTCTGTGGCGTGTGTTATAAGCTCATAACCCCTATTGCCAGAGTACTATCTCAGTCGTTTCATTATTATGTACTTCTTGGTGTTGACTAACATTTTGTTTCACGAAGCTAACTATGACACTCGGCTGAAGGCACCTTGTTATAAGATGTCGCCTTGTCCTGGTTTGTGTCATGTCGTCCACATATTAGTAGATCTTCGCGTGCGGAATATTAATATCATTTATCATTATCAGGAACAATAATGGACCGAGGACTTCCCTGAAGGACACCGTAGTGAAGGTTAAATTCATCACATGTTTTGTTATTTGCACGAGTCCTCTGGGAGCGGAGGCTAATGAAGCAGATCCATTTCACCCAGGACCCGTGAAATCCAAGAGAAATTATTTTCATAATCAAAGTATTGTGGTCGATGAGATCAAATGATAACGGTGGTCACATCCGGTCGCTTGACTACATTTAAAGTTATTCAATTGATCATTTCAAGTAGGTAGTGAACAGTGGAGCTTCCTTTGTCGTTTCTGAATTGTCGATGATCTAATTTGGGAGTAAAGCGATTGATTCTTGTTGTGTAGGCTTTTGTCTTGTCAGTATAGTCTATAATCTTGTTGGTGACTCCTGATGGTGAGTGGATATTCTGTTTAAGGGTAAGCAGTTATCAACATGATTCCAAACTGATTGATAGAATACTTGGCATTTAGCGTTCAGATCAGGGGCGTCGAGAAAATCGACCCAGTCATGATAAGTAATCCATGATCCGAACTCGCGAAGTTTAGAATCAGGGAATCCGCGCATGTTTTTTTTTTTTTTCAGAGTAGCGACATGATTATTATTGCCTAAATGGGGATGGAAAGTTGGACTTTCATAAAAAGTAGTTATTTATTTATGATTTTGTCATCAGTGTTTTTTTTCCTATGCGTGGGGAATGATATGACCTGCTTCATATTCAATGCTGTAAAGATCTCACAATCAGGAAAAGTGTTAAGGCCGTCAGTAATACAACGAAGGGATTTTCGTACTATGCTTGGAGGGAGAAAACATTTTCTATTACATGTTCTCTGAGGACATCTTGAGCAGGTGCCCTTGGTGGGAAATATATCCCGCAAAATACCAGCAAACTGATTTGGCGAGACAATCATCTGGATTGAGTTGCGAACCATAATGTTTCAAGGTCATCAGTTGGAGGACTGATGAATTTTATGACTTGCATTGGATTGTGTCTTTGATATAAATACCAACGCCACCACCTTTCCTGCCCACACGAATTTTGTTGTATGCATGGTACCCCTGTATGGTTCTGAGGTTTACTGTATCGTCCTTGAAACATGTCTGTGATTAATGCAATGTCGCCAGTACTCTGTTTCATTATGGCGCAGAGTTCGCCCACTTTGTGAGGTAGGAAGCATTTACAAGATAAATGCTAAGAAGTCCTCTGCACGGTCTTGCCTTTGCTGGTGCTATCGTTGACGAGTCATTTTGGTCAAACATCCCACCCAGGTTGCAAGATTTTGTACTTGTTTCTATTTAGAACGACCACATGGGACTCGAGAAGGAATCTGATTTCAGAAACTCGTCAGTTACAAGTGCCATTAAGTGA
>NC_091565.1:35419562-35424562 GCF_042767895.1 Penaeus vannamei
TATTCCTTACAGATTCTCTCACTTTCACACCAACCTTTAAATAAATCAGCCTTTTCCCTTGCAAATTCCAGATAATTCTGACACTCAATCGTACGCAAACTACGGAATTTCAGTCTGTAGGCTTCAGGTACTAACTCGTATCCTTTTGATAGCGCTTTTAACCTTCTCGTAGTTGCCGCAGTCATCAACTGGCATGCACATGTATATATCCTGAGATCTTCCTACCAAGACAGATTGAAGGAGCACCGTCCAATATTCCTTAGGCCATCCCGAACATACAGCTATTTTCTCAAAATAACTAAAATATTTATCGACAGGCTTCTCTTGAAATGGAGGAACGAGCTTTACGTTATTTACAACACTGAAAGGAGCACTAGTTGAAGATACTGAACCCCTCATTTCCAACTCTTTCAGTCTAAGTTCTCTCTGAATTTCTAATTCTCTCATTCGAAATTCATTCTCAAGCTCAAATTCTTTCAGTCTAATCATATGCGCATGTTCATGCAACGCATTCCCTGTATCCTCAACATGAGTGAAAGCAGACATATTGAGCATATCCCTCTCAACCATATACTTGATCATTTGATTCCTGATTTCATTCTTTCTCAAACCAACTCTCACGCTAATTTTGAAATATTCTGCAACTTTTAACAAATCATATTTACGGAACTAACTCAGTATTTCCACTGATGGTGAATGAACAAACTCATTTACATCAAAAGTTATTTTGATAAATCTGGCTTCTCCTTTACAAATACTAAATTGCATAATTCTCAAATGAGAAAGAATTCCCGGACAGACCCCCAATTTTGTTACATATGCTTTAGCTCCTGAACAGTGACACCCTCTGGCCAAGGACAGGGTGTAACAGATACCCCATTAATTAAGGAGTATGAGAGCATTTCTAAGCTTAATGCAGGTATCAAAGCCTTCTTTTAAGTAAAGATATAGGCACGAGTTCATTTCTTATCTCATTTCATTGGATTCCTTCATCAGCAAGAGGAGATTGGATATTACCTCATAACTCTTGCCCCTATGTTCATATGAACACACATACACGCACAAACACGCATACATGTATATATATGATTATATATATATATATATATATATATATATATATATATATATATATATATATATATATATATATATATATATATATATATATATATATTCACACACACACACACACTGCCAGAGGTGGCATTCAGTGGGGCTTGGAAAGTCCGCTCTTATATATATATATGTGTGTGTGTGTGTGTGTGTGTGTGTGTGTGTGTGTGTGTGTGTGTGTGTGTGTGTGTGTGTGTGTGTGTGTCTGTGTGTATATATATATATATATATATATATATATATATATATATATATATATATATATATATATATATATATGTGTGTGTGTGTGTGTGTGTGTGTGTGTATATTAATATCTTATATACATATATATTAATAGATAGATAGAGAGATTTACTTATACTCGTTTATATATAATATATGTATATGTATGTATATATGTACATATATGTGTGTATACATATCTATATATATATTTATCTATATATATACATATACATACACACACACACACACAAATATATATATATATATATATATATATATATATATATATATATATATATATATATATATATATATATATATATATACCATTCTCTCTACCATTCTCTCTCTCTCTCTCTCTCTGTCTCTCTCTCTCTCTCTGTGTCTCTTTCTCTCTCGCTCTTTCACTCTTTCTCTCTCTCTCTCTCTCTCTCTCTCTCTCTCTCTCTCTCTCTATATATATATATATATATATATATATATATATATATATATATACATATACATATATATGCATATATAATATATATATTTATTCATATATATATACATATATATAGATATATGTATATATGAATAAATATATATATATAAAAATATATTTATTATATATATATATTATATATATATATCTATATATCTATATATATATATTTATATATATATATATATATACGCGTGTATGTGTGTGTCTCTGTGTGTGTAGGTATATATATAGATAAAGATAGATAGATTGATAGATAGATTTAGATATATATTCAGCAAGAACAATCCACACTCCCAGCAACCGCAGGCTCATGCCAAGCTCGACCTTCACCATCCACCCTCAACGCTAGCTCGTTCTCAAACACTCATCCCGAGGGTGATCGTGAATACTTGATACTTGCTCTATTTGTGTGATTCGACGAGAAAAAGTATTACAGAGGGGGGACCAAGATGGCTTGTAAGGGATTGGGGGTGGGGGGTGGGGGGGAGAGGACGGAGATGTAAGCCGAACGCAAGCTTGTCTTTCAAAATCCGGCATTGCGGAGGCGTGTAATTGAGGCGAAGTCGGCGTGTTCTCGGCGCAAGGTAGAGTTTTTTTTCCCACGTGGATATATCTCGGCTCATGTATAATGCAAATATGCAATTCTAAATTCATACGAGACATAGGGAAGCTGCGGCAAGGATGTGCGCGCACTGGCAGGTCGCGACAGCTGGGCGGAAAATGACCTGTGCACTCTTATCAGGAAACTCCATTGTCGCTGCAGGTTGAGATTAACACACGGGGGTTCGGTCTGCCTTGAAAGGTTGATGATGATGCGCTTGGCTGGTAGCCTTTGTTTTGATGTGTTGCGGTGGCGTGTT
The DNA here is from genome assembly GCF_042767895.1 of Penaeus vannamei. Taxonomy (NCBI): domain Eukaryota; kingdom Metazoa; phylum Arthropoda; class Malacostraca; order Decapoda; family Penaeidae; genus Penaeus; species Penaeus vannamei. Next base: position 35,422,254 of record NC_091565.1, read on the forward strand.
GTGCGTCAGCTTTTTTCCATTTTTACTTACTTTTTTTCCTTCTTGTCTATTCCTTCCCTTCGTTTTCTGCTCTTTCCTCGTAAGTGGCATTTCAAGGTTTTATTCTGTGTATGTGTGACTGGGTTATTCATTTTGCTTATCCATGTATTTTATTTCTTTTTATCGATGTGTCACTACTCTCTCTCTCTCTCTCTCGGTCTCCTTCTTTCTCTCTCTCTCTCACCCACTCCCTTTTATACCCACAAACACTTGCACAGTTGCACACTCGGCTTTCCCAAAAAACGGAAATTTATCACAGTATGTAATCTTAGCATCACCCGAGGCACAAGGAAAAATCTCCAAGATCCTACTTTTCCATGCCTGTCTTTTTCCGTCTAAAACAGGCATCGAGAACACACAGTCAACTAGCCTGTCGTGTTAATTGATGAATGTATTTTGAACTAATTATATAATTTTTTTTTCTATTTTTCATCTGGAAATAGCTTCTGTCCTTTATGGCGGTCCCGCATGAAAATACAGACATTTTCGTAAATTTGATAATTATCACATACATATTATATTTTATGAACACTGTTCTTTACTGTACAGTAAATTATATATATATATATATATATATATATATATATATATATGCATATGTATATGTATACATATACATATATCTATCTATCTATCTATCTATCTATTTAGAGAGAGAGAGAGAGAGAGAGAGAGAGAGAGAGAGAGAGAGAGAGAGAGAGAGAGAGAGAGAGAGAGAGAGAGAGAGAGAGAGAGAGAGAGAATATTGGATGTTTCGCACCACTGAAGCTGATGATGCAGTCAGATTGAATTTTCTAAATTTGTGTACTGGAAGTGATTAACTAAATAAGAGTGTAAAATAAGGATATGGGGAATGTTCTCCTACAATGAATACCTATAATGAGTCTTCGATATGGAAACAATCATTTTCTCAAGATGAAGTTGACCTAGTAGTTTTTCATTCAATGTGAGTCCTGTTTAACACTCATGTCTGTGTTTCTTGCTTCTCGATTTTGATATCTATTTTTGTCAGTGCTCTTACTGTCATTCTTTCCTTTCTTTTTCTTTTCCTCGTTTCCTTCCTTTTATTCTTCTTCTTTCCTCCTTCCTTTTTTCTTCCATCTTCCTCTTTCTTCTTTTGATTCATCTTTCCCCTCTTTTTTACGGACTCTCAAGTCCAATGCACATTCACCTTCTTGGTTATCGCCAGTTTTTCAAACCATGCTTAAACTATTATCCGTTATCTACATTTTCCCTTCATTGTTTCAGTCATAGTCGAGGGAAAACATAGGTATTTACTCTTATTTGTATGACTAGACAATAAAGGTTTCGTTTTCCCATAGTTTCCCCTCTGCTCTCAGAAAGTTTTTCTTATCAGTCTGCTTCCTGAGGGATTTTCTCTTTCTTCCCCTACCCATAACCTACACCTATTCCCGTCCTCCATCCCCACCCATATACACACGCTTTACAACCTCTCCCCCACATGAACCGTATTCATGTTGACAAATGCAGAAAGGTATGCATGAGAATGAGTATCTTTACAATACCCATTTCTCCTCCGTGACAGATTGTCCGAAATTGAGCGACATCCGGAAATCTTTGTTCATTCCATGGGGTCAGTGTTACCCAAGGTCCTGATGGAAAATTGACAGATGAACTGGCAAATTTCGAAGGGCCGTTGGGGGTGGAATGAGAGGTTTTAGAAGGAAATGAGGGATGGATTGCTTAAGGGAGAATGATGGGGTTAGGGCCTGGTGGGGGTTAAGGGGGGGGGGGGGTTGTGGGGACGTAGGTGTAGCTATTGGAGGAGTTGAGAGGGAAAGGATTTGATGGAAGTATAATAGATGGATTAGGTGTAGGGAAATGGGGTTGGACATAATGAAGCAGGCTTACGTGTAGTTGTTAGCGCACGGACGGGAGATAGAGCTGATGGGAGTAACGGGGGCGGATTGGGTTGTGGGGCGATGAGGGTGCATCGGGGTGGACGAGGGGGGGGGGGTTGGACTGGGGTGTATAGTAATGGCTGTGGAGGAAGGTTTGGGACAGGGGAGGGAGGGTAAGGGAGCAGGGTATCCTAGACCGCTTTTGTAGATCGCTTTCCCGCTACTTATCCCGTTGTCCTCTTTCCTCGTTCCTTGAATTTCGTTTCCAATATCGGTAAGATAAGGACGCTTCGTGATATCTCACTTCATTATCTACATTATTCATAATATACGTGTGTATACTTACCTTAGCGCACACATACACACACAAACAGTGATAAAAGGAAATACACACCATACATATATATG
>NC_091565.1:35429562-35432062 GCF_042767895.1 Penaeus vannamei
TGCTACCTTTACTACTATATATGCAACTACTACTCTAACTGCTACGAACCATTACTACTACATCAGTCCCACCCAAGATGACCTCAAGCGTATTGTCCTTCACCAAGTTGAGTAACCCATTTCACGACAGCGGCCCGTTGTTCGCCAGGCAGTCTCCTATACTGCCTTGTTTTCTGGTAGGTTGATGTTATACTGATGAAGAGTAAATTATAAAGAACGAGAGTGATAGAAGAGAAGTGCGTTTGCATTTTTGTTTCTGCTTTTCCTTTAAGAGACCTGTGGGTGTGTAAAATACTTAAAGTTTAATAGACTCTATAAAGGTGGATAAGATGTAACTGTTAGCAGATCAGCGCATAAAGATATTGTAATCTTACCTATAAAGGATTGCAAGGTAGACCATTCTTGAGTTAGAATTATGTTAAACTGTTTTGGACCTTTTCATTGAACATAATAACTGTATGATGATGGTCATTATTGAATGTATCTGTATATGTTTGATATTGTAAGTCCAAGGCTAAACTTATTTCATATTTTTTCTCTCATTTATTATGTAATTTTGATAATCTTTGTTTTGTAATAAATAATTTTAGATATAAACATTGCTTAGTTTGAATGATGTGTAAAATTATCATAATTGGGTGGTGGGATTGTATTATTAGTGATCTCATATCACAATTAATATTTCCATAATTAACTGTGTATTTGTTTCAAACATTTGGACAAATATGTATTTCTTCTGTGGAGTTGTATTTTGGGTATTTTGTACTACCTGCCAGTGTTTCGCGCAATGCAATGTGGGTCCATATGAATCATTTTTACATAGGCCTTTTCTTTGCAGTAATTGTGTAATTATGATATGTATTCTGGGTTTCCGTCTGAATTTTAAGCTCTCCGCAAGGATCGCATGCAAACAGAACACCTCCCAGACGAAGACGGTTGCGACCAATTCCGTTTGAATAAATTCCGTCTCGATCTTGTGTTACAGAGGAACTTTAGAGCTAGAATGTTCTTTTTAAATGATGGATTAGCTAGAAAATGTTATTTTAAACAGAAATGTATAGTGTAGAGTATATCTGTATACAATATACATGATTACATCTCTTTAAAATAACTTGAAATATATGACAATAGCCGTGTGTTTCCCAGGACCTTACTCAGATGGCGGCAGGTTTGTTTACATGGACATTTGGTTTACTGCCTTGGTAGTGTGTTCGGGTCAGTCCATTTACTTACGGAAAGTTCATATGGAAACGCAAAAAATGACGAAAAAGTGCTGGTGTGATAGGGCCTTAATTAATAAGATATCATTAATTCAGAATCCCCGTTTATACAGAAAAGGAATACTGAGCAGATCACCACCTTCTTTACTCATATTTAGCTTCTTTACGGACCCTTATTAGTTCGTTTTTTTCCTCACGTTTGTATATATCCATGCCACTGTATATATTTGTTTGTTTTATATTCTTATATGATTTTTTGGATATTGCATTTTTGTTAATTATTGACATTCTTCAAATTTGTTTCAAAATTAAACCACGTGTTCATTTGTCTAACTACGTTTTGTTTTTATGTTTCATTACTACAACAGTGATCCTTAAAAAAATACGTTTGCAAACACATTTGAAATTATTTACGGCTGTGATAATCTACGTTGTTCCTACATGCATAAAGCACACACACACATACAAACACACACACACGTGTGTGCATGTGTGTGTGCGTGTTTATTCTATATGTGTGGGTGGGTGTTTATATATATGTATGTGTATATGTATATTTATGTGCGTGTCTGTGTATGTATTTATATATAGATATATGTGTGTATATATTCAATTTTTCACTTATTGTCACTTTCACCCCCCCCTTTTCTCTCTCATTAAACTCTCAAATACCATGATAGTCAGTTGGTAAGTCCCTTGTTACAAGGAAATGCGCATATCTAGCAAGGATAAGGGGACGTTTAAGACAGTAATATTTTGTATGTGAGAAATTAATTAAGAAACATTCTCTTTTTCCTCGGGCTCCAGTTCAGTCAAGCTATAGTCCGAGAATGTAAACAAAAATATAATGCCGCTTATACTGCTCACTGAAAATGGGGTGCACCAGGTATAAGTACAGGCAGCTGTACATGAAACAAATGTATGACAATATGACATAGTGTTAGAGTGAAATCGGCAGACAACAAACAAATTGAATAAAAAGACGATATGTAAACTATGAATAGAACCGTTCTCCATCTAATAAAAATACATAATATGAGAATAAGATGAACTGTAATGCAGACACTTGCAACTTCACACTACACGCATCCATAATCTGAAATTGTGGCGGGGAGGAAAAGACAGAGACAGAGAAAGAGGAAGAGGAAGGAAAGGAGGTGAGAGAGAAAAGGGAGGAAATGATATAGGGAGAGACGGAAGAGAGAGAGAGAGGATAAAGAGGGAGACCAGTGAGACGGGAGGAGAGGAAAAAGGAATGAGAAGGAGAAGGGAGGATATAA
>NC_091565.1:35499562-35502062 GCF_042767895.1 Penaeus vannamei
GTTTATAAAAGGAAAACACAACGCGCATCCTATGCAACCACTGTTCTATAGGATGCTCCGCAGGCAATTCAGGCTGGTTCACCACTGAAAACAGTAGCAAGAACTTATGGCATCGAATGCAAAGCGTTTCAGACCAGATTTTGATGAAAAACTTGAAGCCAAGTTAGTAAGTCATATCCAGGAAATGGAAAAGTGTCTGTTTGGCCTCACACCCACTGATGTACAGCACTTTGCATTTGATTTTGCAGAAAAAAAAGATTCCCAGTCGATTTTGCAAAACCACAAAGATGGCAGGGAAAGATTTGCTTTTTTAATGTTATTTTTTAAAAGACACCGAACACTCTCAACAAGGAAACCAGAGGCTACTAGTATGTCAAGAGCTGTAGGATTTAATCGTTCTCAGGTTGCTACCTTCTTCAGGGTCTACCGTGAGAAATAATCTGAAGGTTAAATACAGACCTAGACAAGTGTGGAATATGAATGAGACAGGCATATCAACAGTGCAAAAGCCTGTTAACATCGTGGCAACTAAGGTGGCAAAATAAGTTGGACGAATAACCAGCGGCAAACGAGGACAGACCACGTCTGTTCTCTGTGCAGTAAGTGCAGCTGGGGTATATATTCCCACAATGTTCATATTTGCCCGAAAAAGGATGACACCACTTATGACTGGCAGTCCACCTGGATTTTTAGCAAGATGCACTACTAATGGGTGGTTAGATGTCGATTGCTTCTCATTTTGGCTGCTTCACTTTGTTTCCATTGTAAAGCCAACTCAAGATGAGAAGGACATCATAATTCTAGATGGCCACCACAGCCACAAAACTCTCGCTGCCAATGACTTTGCAAGAGAGAATGGCATAACTTTGATCACTCTTCCCCCTCATTGCACTCACAAATTGAAGCCTCTAGTTGTATCATATTTCAAGTCATTAAAAGCTGCTTACAATAGAGCGGCAGCTAATTGGATGCTTGCAAATGCTGGCAAAGCATTACACAATACAATGTAGCAGAAATATTTGCCAGTGTATACATGAAAATGGTCACTATTGATAAAGCCATAAATGGATTTAAAGCAACTGGAATCTGGTCATTCAATTATATATTTTCTGATAAAGATTTCATAGCAACACGGCTAACGGAAGAGGAAGCAGCTCCTTCCACGAACACTTATATGAACACACATGCCTATCCCAGTTCCCCTGACAACCCCAATGAGAGTCGAGTTGCGACAGATGTCAACACTGGCATAGACGATGTGTCACTTTGTGATCCCTCTGTTTCTAACTCGCAAGACCCAAAACCATGAAAATCTAAATACGATGCAAAGAGCTGCCTTACAAGTCTTTGCACCCCCCAAAATCAAGTGAGAAACGAAATACGAAAAGAAAAGGCCAAAAAGCTAAAGTCATAAAATCTTCACCTTACAAAAAAAAAAAAAAAAAAAAAAAAAATGCTTGAAAAGAATAAGTCGACACGTTACAGCAAAAAAGAAAACGACGAGGAAGAGTATGAAGATTCCAAGCCCAGTTTTTTCTAATGATGAATGGCCTTACCTAGCCTTTAGCTAGCAGCAGACCTTCTGAAAAATGGATGCAGTGTACAGATTGCAAGAGATGGTCACACGAAGACTGTACACCAGGATTTGATTCGTACATGTGTCACAACTGTGAGTCAGACAAAGACTGAATAGACCTAAGTGGTTTAATAAAAATCTATTGTTTTAAATAATTTGATAGCCATACATGAAATGAAGCTTTAATGTGGAATGGAGATTATTATTGTATGAGTATACAATCATCATTGGTTTACAAAGTCACACATTGATTTCTGAAAGTTAATTTTTCAGTTCGTAATTTCAAATGCAAGGTAGTCTAAAAAAAAAAAAAAAAAAAAAAAAAAAAAAATTATGTAGGAATTTAAAGTAATCAATTACTGGAATTATATACAAATTGTAAAAATGAAAATTCTTTTTGTGTGAAATACCTTTTTTTAAGTTCAACATGAAAATAAAAATATGACTTTCTATATTATTGTTGTTTTATTGATGCACGAAAATTTATTTTAATATGGGGTAGAAGGCCCACCCCCTAGGCCTTTTGCCCCAGGCATGGAGTAAATGGCCCTTTTGTTAGTCAAATTGAATTTCATATTTTCACCTATACAGAACCTCAGGAATTAAATACAATTATCAGCATTGATAGTTCATTAGTCAAGGTATCTAACAAAATCTGTTTCAGATCATTTTGTCGTGATCAGTTTTGTAATCAAGCTTGCACGCATGAACAGTTGTAGTCGCACTCATTAAAAAAGTTCGAAGGGAGACCTTAATGAACCAGTCACAGACGAAACACTTTGGCAAATCATCACAGAGGGAAGCTCGCTGTGACACACACCAGAGACAATGAGAGGGCATATATATATATATATATATATATATATATATATATATATATATATATATATATATATATATATATATATATATATATATATATAT
>NC_091565.1:35514562-35517062 GCF_042767895.1 Penaeus vannamei
CACCTGGATGCTGTTTGATAATGAAATGAAGGTCTTTATTGATTATTTTAATAATAATTGTTATCCTGGCGACGTATTTTACAAGAAACTTATATTCCTAGATAACAAACTATGTCCACTCACGAAATTACAAACTGCTGCTAAAGACGCAATTACGTAAAGGTACCGTACCTCGAGCATATAAGCATCACAATCCGTAAACAATTACGTTAAATACTGAAACCTTCGTTCCCACAGATCAAATTCAACATTGTTCTTGTTAACTCCTACAGAATTAACTCTATCTTTAAAATGAGGATGCCTCTGCCCTCAGAAGTATATATAGATATAGTATATACTTTTAACTGTCCTAGATATAATACTACGTGTATTGGATCGTCTACGCGATGGTTCAAACATAGAATACATAGACATATGGCTAAATATATAAGAACTAGCTCACCTATGAGCAGACCATCTTTTTCCGCTGCCCGCCAGCATTCACAAATAGAATAGTTTCCTTTCACTCACTGTGTTTTCAAAATTTTGTCTTCAACCTCTAAAGGTTGGTACATACTTGCTGCATTCCCACGTATCGTATCACCGTTGGTATCAACAGTGATACGATATGGTTGCATATCAGTGTGCTGTTCCGTGGTGCAAAACTGTTATTCAGTTTCTTCCTGACCGTAGCCACGAGTGGAAATGTGCAGTTGGCTGCTGCCGCTTATATTTTCATTCATGAACATCAAGTAAGTACAAAGAAAAATGAATAGTCACGGCATTGATGGGTATCTAAACTATATGCAAGTAGGGAGATGGGCAATGGACCTGTGCTGGCTGGACGTGCAACGGGACGATGCCACGCTCCCCGTCCGCACGTAGGTTGGTGAGTTGTGTAACATTCCTTTGATGTGACGACAAAAGGCCGACAAATGGCGGATCGAGCCCGTTGCGTATGATTGTATCATATTTTGACACACAACGGTCCAACGCTATCCCCTCCACACTGCTACGCAACGATGATACTATACGTGGAAATGCAACAAGTGTGTACGCGCCTCTAGAATCCTTACACATCCACAGGATGAAACCCGAAATAATAACACAGCCATTCAGTTGTTCACGGTATAAATCAATTGCCATAACGACCATTCCACACTTGTTTGGTATGTGTCACTTTTGCACATTTTTTCACAATGTTTCTACCTTTTTATTTTGGTTAATTCTTATTACCATTTCATTGTTCCTTTTATGATTTATATTTTTCTTTGTTTCTTCTATCTATATGTTATGTTCATTATTTTCTAGATTTAAGAAAGCCTTCGAAACGTTTACAATAAAGCTGTTAACCGCAACCCGGTTCTTCATATATATATATATATATATATATATATATATATATATATATATATATATATATATATATATATATATATATATATATATATTAGGTATGTATATGCATGCCTTATTCTACTCACATACACATAAATATATATGTGCATACCTGTATATATGTACTTATCAGCATCCGAATTATTGCATTCAAATTTTTACTACTGTATCCTAGTCAACATATAAATGAAAATGGGGCAAATAATGATAATTTATTACACTGCAAATAGAAATCCGATGTACCTTAACCACAGCATTTGAAGGATTTATTATAGGACCTACGAGCCATATAAATTATGAAATAGAGAGTGACCGACATAATACAAGGAAATGTAACTCAATTGCCTTACACAATTTGAGAGAACATTCATTGTGTGTGTGTGTGTGTGTGTGTGTGTGTGTGTGTGTGTGTGTGTGTGTGGTTATATAGTATTCACACATACACACACATGTATATATGTATATGTATATATATGAATATATATATGTACATACATGGATACATATAAATGTATTTATACATATATGCATAAATACATACATGCATATAAGTATATATGTATATGAATATACATATATGTATATATATATATATATATATATATATATATATATATATATATATATATATATATATATGTATATATATATGTATGTATCTATCTGTCTATATATATGTGTATCTGTGTACATACATAGATACACATATATGTATTTATACATACATACATACATATAAGTATACGTATTTATGTATATGCATATATGTATGTGTGTGTGAATACTGTATATCTACACACACACACACACACACACACACACACACACACACATATATATACAAATATATGTGTGTATATATATAGAGAGAGATAGATAAACAGATATAGATATGGATATAGATATATTTGTGTGTGTGGATCTATTCGGACACCCACTCACACACACATACTCCATCTGACGTATGAAGCTTAAAAGCGTGCCTCGGGGAGATATATTCAATACCAGGAAAACAGTAACATATCCGCACATGTGGATGACCTTCCTATATTCAGTAGTGTTATTTCCCCGCTAACAATAATTTAAATAGGATTAATTGGATGGCGAAATAAAGAAACAAACA
>NC_091565.1:35559562-35562062 GCF_042767895.1 Penaeus vannamei
CTTTACACCAGCCCTGAGATGAGTGGCTGGAAGATAGTGCACGTGAGGAAATATAGGGTAATTGGTGAAAAATATTTGTTGTTAGGCAGTACATAAACTAAAATAATTCCAAATATCATTTTTAGGAAATTAATTGTATAGGTTATCATTGGATTGTTAAATTATTATGGGAGTGTAAAGAAGTGAAGGTTACTCCATTTTAACCAATTTTAACCCAGGGTAGCCCACTGTGATTTTGTTAATTGTGTTTACCCATAGATGATTCCAAGCACCAGACTGTCAGTCCCTGATCCTATCTCACCTGTTTACCCTTTTCTTTGATTTTTGGAAAATAAGTATTTTACTTCTATTGCTATCGGTATCTTCATAATATGAAATCATACTATGTTGATGATGATTATGGAAATGATAATTATATCGATATAATCATTATCATTACGTATGATGATGAGGCCGATGAACCGTATGATGTGTGTGCATATATTCGTATATTATGCGCATAAATATGTACATATATATGTGAATGTGTTCATTTATGCTCTCCGAGATGAGTAAGTGTTATCGCTTTGTTTTCATAGTTACAGGCGTATTATAATATGTACGTTACCATATTTACTTTGTTTATTCCCATTGCATTTAATTATATTTTGCATTAAAGACTTATAAAAAAAAAATATTTTCTTTTGGTCCAATTTAGCAATCTGAAAATGAAATATTTCTTAAAATAATGAAGCTGCATGCACGTTGCCGACCATAACATTAAACGGGATCAAACTTTCTTCATAATTTTTATTTTTTACAGATTAAATGCCGGTACAACTGCACTTTTTTCTTCCACATTATTTTTGCTATGCTTGATATTGGCGCAGTTGGTGTAAGTATATATATATATATATATATATATATATATATATATATATATATATATATATATATATATATATATATATATATAGACAGAGATGCCGCACAGCCATACTGCTTAAGGCTTGAGGTCTGCTAATTAACTTTTTGAAGTAATAAATTTCATTAAGGACAGTACATGTATCCGCGACCAGAAGTTAATTATATTGTTACTAGTTTTACTAGTAACTAACTTTAACTTTTATCTTATTATTGATGTTTTCACGATGAATATTATTTTCACTATTTTAAAACTTTAGCGATCGATATAGCTATATGAGGCTTCCTAGAGTTCGTAGCTTCTGATTAATTTCAGGATTTTTTTCCGATTTTTACAGACAAACAGCGAATCATCGGACGCCGTGGACTCTAATCTGTCTTTGGTTTTCTTGGAATCCACTAAGTAATATTGAACATTAATTAAGGAATAACTCCATTATAGTTATTCCATCTATATCGAATACTTTTTAATATCCCTTTTTTTCTAAATATCAGTTTGTATTAGTGACGATAACAAGAGTAATGTACAGATAAAATACAGGTTTTAGGGTTATAAATGGGAAACGCACCTATGCATATTCATAAATATATAAATGATTGGATAGATAAATACATAAACTGATGTATAAACAACTATCGCTGCTTAATAAATGCGAGAAGAAAACTATTTGCTAGAGCAATTACTGTCATCTCCCATTGAATCTATGGTACCGGCCATAGATTGGTTGTGGCAGTCTTGGGGTCCAGTTCAAAAGCCCTGTCTCTCCAGGAGTCACCCCAGAGTGTTCCATTTAGAAAGTTTGAGGGAGGAGTGCAAACAAGCTTTATCACAGTTCATAGTGGATGAAAACCAGGAGGATTCTGTAGTTCTCTGGGATTCTTTTTTCACGTGAAACACTTGATGCAGCACAGGTGAATGCCCGAAGACAAGGCAGAGTATCATCTCGATAGTGACATTGGAGGCGACTGAAGCGTATCGCATGGCTCAACTAAACTGCAATTGGGATTTGGATTGTTCACTGCTGAAACTTGCTGAAGTGTCCATCTACTAAGGCACCCAGTACTGGATTTACTCCTGAAAGGTCCACAATTCAAAGCTACTATTCAAAGTCAATGTGGAGCAGCAGGGAGCAATATCAATTGACGGACCTTGACTTTGCTGACGATGGTGCTATCCTATATGAGTCTCTGGTGGCAGCTCTACATGTATTCAGCAATAAGGCAAAGACACTGGGCTTAGGGGTCTGGACCATGACTAATATACAGGATTTTAGGGGCCTGTTAGGGGAACCTGTTCATTCGATTCATGCTCGTGTTTTATATGTATATGTGTGTGAGTGTGTGTGTGTTTGTGTGTGTATATATATATATATATATATATATATATATATATATATATATATATATATATATATATATATATGTATATATTATTTAGATATATATATGAATATATATATATATATATATATATATATATATATATATATATATATATATATATATATATATATATATATATATATATATATATATATATATATATATATATATATATTATTTAGATATTTATAAATATATATATATATATATATAT
>NC_091565.1:35567062-35589562 GCF_042767895.1 Penaeus vannamei
CCTCATGCCGGTTATTGACGTCTCTGCGTTGTTGGGTAATCGCTAGCTTGGCACTGGACGAGGGGAGGCTAACGTGTCAGCATTATCACGGATTCGTGGGGTCGCAGTGGGTAGTGATGGAGGGGAGGGGGGTGGGGTAGGGGAGAGGAAGGAGGGGCGTTGGTCGTGGGTACTGCTGTGGGAGTATAGGGGGGGTATGGTTGTGCGTGTGTTCATTTTGGGTTAGAGGTTAAGAACATTCTGGCAGGGGGAGGGGATGCGAAAGGGAAAGATTGATAGGCAGATTTATTGTGGGTAGGGGAAGGGAGACCTGTTGCGTGAGGGGATGGGGTCGAGTCTGTTACGACGAATACTTCCTCTACGCATTCTTGCGGCTGAGGAGACGTCACTCCTTTACTAATGAAGCTGTTTTATTGCGGATTGTTGCCCAGAGAACATTCCGATTAGCAAATAAATTTTATTTTCAATGAGATTTAGATTGCTGAAAGAGAGTTCATGCTGTGTTTGTATGCCTTGATGTTTTTGCTTAAAAAAAAAAAAAAAAATCACAAAAAGTGTAAAGATACCTGTTTTCTTTGGTGGCAGAGACCTGTCAGTGGTTATTGTTGGCAAACACTAAATTGTCGTTCTTTTATTAAGCAATGATCGATCATTGTGTGAACTATGATATTTTTCATCCTTTTGACGTCTTTGGTGATGTTTCTAGTCTTTCTGGAGTCTGATATAAAATACATACATATATTTTGTAGGCCTTTTATATCTTTTCTGGCCTCTACAGTTTCTTAATTCTATCACACAACACTAAATGTGCCTATGATTTTTTGGTTGTAATATAGCACATAATCGTGTTGAGCACTATGGTAGTGTTTCCTGCTTTTATTGTCGTCTCTGTTTCCTTATTGGAGTCACTGTTTTCTCTGACTTCACTTGTTTTCACTGTTATTTCAATGTTGTGTAAACGCCCTTTGCCCTGGGCGAGGGGGCAGCCTTGACCCCGGCTGCCATGGGCGGGACATCCTCGTGGGCGAGGGGGCAGCTCTGACCCATGCTGCCGTGGGGGGGGGATGTACATATATATATATATATATATATATATATATATATATATATATATATATATATATATATATATATATATATATATATATATATATATATATATATATATATATATATATATATATATATATATATATATATATATTTGCGTACGTTTGTGTACGCGTGTGTGCGTATGCGTAATTCTGTCTATGTATGTCTTTCTGCATGCGATATAGGTCTTTGTATAAATATATATATGTATGTGTGTGTGTGTGCGCGCATAAGTTTCTGTGCGTGTGTGTATATGTATTATGCATATACACACACACACACACACACACACACACAGACACACACACACACACACACACACACACACACACACACACACACACACACACACACACATATATATATATATATATATAGCTGTGTGTGTGTTTGTGTATGTATCATGAAAAGTTTTTTTCTCTCTCTCTTTCTCATTTCTCGACAAGACTGTTCCTTAATCTTATGTAATAGAGAGAATTAATAAAAGCTGTATGAGCCCCAATGGCTGAGTATGAAAGAAAACGATAGTGAATTCCAATAACTTGTCAACAAGATGCGAGAGAAATAAACTTTTCGATTCACGTCGTGTCTGAACCGAAAACGTTCCTGGGTTTTCTTCGGACAATGAATCTTTCTTACTGATCCCGGTTTTGTTGAAAGAAATTTACAGAGCGACATGCCAATTAAATATATGCAGATACCTATCCAATGACAAGTACGATTTTAAAAACCTTTCCCTTATTTTTGCCTCTCTTCGAATTTGAAATGCATATGAATCTAATTTAGAAGTTTTAAAAAATAAGTGAAAATGAGAATAAGAGGTGTTAAATAGAAATTTATACTCCATTTGCTTTAGTTTTGAATCCCCAAGAAAACAATGTAAAAAGAAAACAAAGCGCAATATAGAAAGGGACAGGAATTAAGCAAAGTGGGCTTCATGAAAGACAAATATTTCATTGTCGTTATTACACCTTGTATTGTTTGTTATATATATTTTGATTTTTAATTGATATCATTAACGCTATTGTGATTCGCAATTAATGATTGGTGATTATTATATCCATCATAAATACAATTATTATTATAAATGATTTTGTTTCTGTTATTGTTATTATCATTATTATAGGTTTAATATTACCAATATTATCGGTATGTTCTGTTACTATTGTCATCATCATTAACACTAACATTATTACTATTAGTATTGCTATGAATATTACTATAATTATCATTTTTATTATTAACGCTATCACTATCATATCCATCATAGGTAACACCAGCATCATTGGCATTTTCATCATTTTTATCTCTGTATCTTTTTTTATTTTTCTTAATAGCATTATTCTTGTTACTAATATCTTCATCATCACTACTATCATTTTTATTGTTATTATCATTATTACTGTTTTCTTCATTATTGTTATTATTGTTATCATCTGTATTATTATTATCAATATTGTTATTATTGCATTATCACTTCTCTCATCATTATCATTATTACAATTGTTACTATTAATATCGTCTTATTATCCTCATTGTTATTATTATTATTTTTACTATCAATATAACAATAATCATCATGACTGTAGTTATAATCAACATTATTGTCATCATTACTGTCATTATCATGTTTACCATTATCATTATTATCATTATCATCACCATTACATTTGACATTGCCATTGTGATCATCACTTACAGCATTATTAACATTATATATACCATTATCATCGCCCTCTTTATTATTATTGATATTATTATAAGGATTATTATCACCATGAAAATCATCATTATAACTTCATTTTTCATGTTTTACCATTATCATAATCATTGAAATTCATATTACCATTATCATTATTATTACTATTATTGTCTTTCTTATGATCAATATTCCTATTATCATAATATTGCTGTAGAACGATGTAGGTGTATAACAGTATTATTATCATTATCGCTATCATCCTAGCTAACATTATTCTCGTTAGAGAATATCAGTGAAAGCGAAAAACAGATTTAATCAAGGTTTTCGTTTTCAATGATGTGAACTCCCAAATGCTAAGAATTCCATAAAAGTATGCAGTAATAAAAACACTGCAAAGAATGTGAGTAGACGAAAATATTCATAAAAAGAAACCTTGGCAAAAATCGCGACAGAGACAGAACGAAACACACACAGTGAAAAGAAAGGTGGAGGAGAAAAGAGAAAAATACCACATAGGAAAATGGATTTCAGAGATCACAGGTAAGGAAAAAGGTAGAACGAACACAGACCTGAGTGACGTGGAAGGAATTATCTCGACAATAGAAGAATAGTAACTGACGTATCTCTCTTCCCCTGAGATTTATTTCACACCCTCGAAGTCAAGAGTGCATTTATTCCCCTGATACTCTTGTGTGAGGATATGAGATTAGAATTTCGAAAGCTTTGTCCTGTGTTCATTTGTGTGTGTAGGTTTATGTTTGTGTGCATTTACATACACATTTAAGCAATATTATAGATGAATTAAAGGAATTGTGTATATGTTGAGTTTTAACAGTGTTTACGGGATACCATAACCAAGTAACTAAAGGTAGTAGATGGAATTGCAAGTCTAATAGTGAGAAAATAATGATGTGTGTTTGTATCCGTATCATCATCGTAATTCCCTGGATCTCATTTATTCAATTTGCCTACTACCCACTTTATTTCCAAGACACTTATATTATCCGTTAAGATGCGTTCTTTAACTTTCTGCATTTACTTAGATTATTCATCTGACACTCACTTTCTTCATACATTGAGTTCATTAACTTTATTTGCGTGGCGGTCACATTATCTTCCAGCATTAACTTAGTTTTCATCTAGCACCCACTTGCCTCATTCATTAAATGGTTACTATACCAGGCACTCACTCTACTTACCTAGCACTCACATACTTTAATTGCATACCTCACTCGCCTCATTTACCTGGCACTCACAATCCTTACTTGCTTAGTACATACTGCTGTTACCTTAGGCTATAGGGTACTCACCTTCCTTACTTACCTGGCGCTCATATACCGTGTATAGTGTTTAGTTTACTTTCCTCATGCTCACGAATCTTACTTACCTGACAACAATTTCAGTACAATTCAGTTAGATTTGCGAAGACTAGCTTCGCCAGGGCCTCTTCTCAAGAATGGCCCGGTCTGTATCAACTATTTCTAGTAAACCCATGTGTTTTCTTTGAAATGTATGCTTATCGTGGTAGCTGGATTGCAAGCAAGCGATCCAGCTACCACGGTGTAAGCATGTGGCATACCGTTTTTAGCAGCCCGGCGGCAATGGTGGGTGGTCCCTGTCTTAGAAATTGCGTGTGTTCACAATTCTGCAAATAATGTAACAGGGTGGCGTTAGGCTCGCCGCAATGCTTGCACTCTCTGACAACCTCGTTATCAATAATTTGCCAAGCGCATGGGTAACCTAGTCTTAATCTGTGCAGTATGACTTCGGTACCTCTTTTTAAATTTGGAGGAAGGGCCAGTGGTTCATAGCCTGTGGCATCTGAGTACCATTTGGCAGCAAGCAAATTTGTGGTATTTTCTGTGTGCGCCATGGAGAACTGCACACGCTGCAGTTTGGGAGGTTTGGCTCAATCTCCTTTGGCTTGGTTTACCGATCATAAAGGTTGGGGCATACCCCTGCCCTTTTCGGCTAGTCTGTCAGCAGGCTCATTCCCTTGGATGCCTATGTGGCTTGGGACCCAGTTTATGATGATTCTTATACCCTGACCAAGGATTCTTTGGTAAGTATAGATGTCAGAAGGTAGAGGTTGTCTTGGGGCATGCTATGCTTGGAGAAGGCTTTTGAACTGGTTTTTGAACTAGCAAGTCCCCTTGACATTCGGGAGACCCTAATCCATAAGGGAATCAAAGGTAGTCTCTTGCTCTGGATATCTGACTACTTTAAAACTGCGGTTACCTTACGCTATATGGTACTCTTTCCTTACTTACCTGACGCTCATTTACCGTACACCGCTTGCCTCATATTGGACTCATTTTCCTTGCCTAATACTCACGTATCCTACCTGAAAATCAATTGACAATATTTTTCGTTATTTACCTAATTTACTTCGTACTCGCTTGCCTCATGTTGGATTCACCTTGCTTCTCGAATACTGCATTACCTTGTCTGATAATCACCTGACGTTCACTTACTTACCTGACTCATACTTGCTCTACTTACCTGGCGATCACATGCCTTACTTGCCTGGCACTTATAAAGCCGCACACGCCTTACGTCCACTTACATTGCATAATTGTGCTAGCTTACCTGGAAATAACTAACATTTCCGACCCAACTTTAACTCACCTCACTTGCCTTACCAGGCTCTCACTTTACTCGCCTCACCGTACATCCGTAGCATTAATTTCCGCTAACTGCCTCGGTCATATAATCAAATTATCTTTACACTATCCTTTTTATTTGAATTGTTTTAGCTGTCTCTCGCTCACTTCCTTGACACACATTTTACGCACATTACTTTCTTATTTTCTTGATGCTCACCTATTTTTTTTTTACCTACCGATCATTTGGATACCTGGCATTTATTTCATTTGCTTTACTTACTTGACACACATACCCACATACTATACCTACCTGGAGTTCACATGACTTACTTACCTGACAATTTACTTTCATTTAATAAACGCCGGCGTTGCAGATACGCTCACTCGGTTCATTTATTTGGCACTCACAGTTCATACTTTCTTATTAGATACTACGGTTATCTTACGCTATGTGCTACTCACTTTTATTATTTATCTGGATATCATTTACCGTACATAGTACTCAGTTTACTTTCCTCATGCTCACCAATCTTACTTACCTGATAATAATTCCGTTACTTACCTTATTTATCACACGCTCGCTTGCTTTATATGACTCACTTTTCTTGCGTATGGCTTATTTGCCTTGCCTGATAATTATCCGACTCACACATAGCACTAGATTCCATTACTTACCTGTCACTTACTTGTGCCACTTACCTGGCGCTCACTTGCCTTACTTACCTGGCATTTATTATGCCGTAGACAACTTAATTTAATTTACATTGCATAAAGGTGCTAACCTACTGACTGGAAATAACTTACCTTCCTGACCTCGCCTTACTTATCGTACTTCCCTAGTATTAAATTGCGTTGACTGCTTTAGTCATGTAATATTCACATTATCTAACTTTTCTGACGCTAACATACGTTAACTATTTAACTTGTCGCTCAATTGTTTTGGTTGCCTGTCGTTTACTTCTTTGACACACATGTCAACTATATTACTTGCTTGATATTTACCTGACACACATACTCTACTTACCTGGCGTTTACATACAATACTTACCTGGCACTCACATACTTTACCTACCTGGCGCTCACATGCCTTATTTACCTAACACTTTACTATTATATCCCTAACAAACACCAACGCTGTAGAAACGCCCATTTGGTTAATTTACTTGGCACTCACAATCCTTATTTGCTTGGTATATATTGCTATCCTATGTTATATGCTACTCACTCTCATTACTCACCTGACGCTCATTTACCGTACAGAGTGCTCAGAGTGCTTTCCTGATGCTCACCAATCACTTGACAATAATTTACGTTATTTACCTTATTTACTACGCGATTCTTTATTTCATATTGGACTTACTTTGCTTGCCTAACGCTCCCTTACCTTACCTGCTAATTACCAGGAAATAATTTCCGTTATTTACTTTATTTAATTCGGGCTGAATTGCCTAACACTGGAACCGTTTTGATTGCCTAAATCTCCCTTACCTCACCGAACGTTCACTTAATTACCTGGCACTCGCTTGCATTACTTACCTGGCTCTTACTTGCCCTACTTACCTGGAGCTCACTTGGCTTACTTACCTAGCACTTTTAAACCGGTTCATACCTTGCGTTCACTTACGTCGCACAATTATGCTATCTTACCTGGAAGTATATTACATTTTTGACCTCAATTTCATTTACCCCACCTGCCTTATCAGGCTCTCACTTTACTCGTCTTACTTACCGTATTTCCCTAGCATTCATTTGCGCTGACTGTCTCAGTCATATAGTATTTGCATTATCTCACTTATCTGACGCACACATACACTACCTATTTTGTCTGTCGCCCAATTGGCGCTTACTTCCTCAACACACAAGTTGCCTACCTTATGTACTTTACTTTATTTTCTTTTTCCGAATCAACACTGGCGTTGCAGATATGATCACTCGGTTCATTTACCTGGCACTCAAAATCCTTTTCTTAGTACATACTGTTGTTATCTTACGCTATATGGTATTCAGTTCCAATATCTACCTGGCGCTTTCCTGATGCTCACCAATCTTATTTATCTGACAATAAATCCGTTATTTACCTGATTTTCCTCGCGGTCGCTCACCTCATATTAGAATAACTTTGATTGACAAATGCCAACTTTTCTTTTACCTGATAATCACCTGACAATAATTTCCGTTATTCACCTTTTTTACTTCGTTCTAGCTTCCCTCATATTGGACTCATTTTGCTTGCTTAATGCTCATTTACCTTACCTGATAATTACCTGATGCTCACTAATTTACCTAGGACTGGCTTGCATTACTTAGCTGGCTGTTGCCTGCCCTTCTTACCTGGCGCTCACTTGCATTACCTACCCGACACTTAAAAACTTGTACACACTTTGCGTTAAATTACGTTGCATAAAGATGCTAACTTGCTTAATTGAAAGTAATTTACATTTCTGACCTCGCTTCTACCTACCTCGTCTGCCTTTACTCTCCTTTAGTGCATTTCCCTAGCATTAATTTGCGCTGACTGCCTCAGACATATAATACTCGAATTATCTAACTTATCAGCCGCTTACATCCATTATCTTTTTTAACTAGTCACTCAATTGTTTTTGGTTGCCTGTGGCTTACTTCATTGACCCACATGTTCCTATATTACTTACTTGATGTTCACTTAGCTGGTACTCATATACTTTACCTTCCTGGCGCTCATATGCCTTACTTACCTCACTTTACTTTCATTTCCCTATAAAACACCGGCGGTGCAGGTAAGCTCACTCGATTAATTTACCCGGCACTCACAATCCTTACTTTCTTGGCAGATACTATTGTTATTATGAGTTCAATTATTATTAACCTAATTTACCTCGCGCTCGCTTCCCTCATATTGGACTCACTTTGTTTGACTTATGCTCCCTTACCTTACCTTATAATCACCTGACGTTCACTTACTTACCTGGCACTCCCTTGCATTACTTACCTGGCTCTTACTTGCTCTACTTACCTGGCACTTATAAACCCGTACATACCTTGCTTTCACTTATGTTGCATATTGGTACAAACTTACTTACCATGAAGTTGCTTACATTTATAACGTCACTTATACTTACTTCACCTTCCTTGCTAGGCCCTCACTTTACTCGCCTTACTTACCGTAATTCCCTATCATCCATTTGCGCTGACTGCCTCAGTCATATAATATTCGTATTATCTAACTTATCTGACGCTCACATACATAACATATTTAACTTGTCGCTCAATTGTTTTGGTTGCCTGTCGCTTATTTCCTTGACATACATGTTACCTACCATAATTACTTGATGCTCACTTAGCTGTCACTCACATATTTTACCTACCTGGCGCTCATATGCCTTACATATTTACCTCGCTCTCGCTTGGCTCATATTGTACTCACTTTGCCTGTCTAATACTCTCTTACCTAACATGATAATCACCTGACATCCACTTACCTGGCATTCATTGCATTACTTACCTGGCTCTTACTTGCCCTACTTACCTGGCGCTAATTTGCCTTACTTAGCTGGCAGTTAAAAGACCGTACACACCTTGCGTTCACTTATGTTGCATGAAGGTGTTAATTTACTTACTTGGATGTAACTTACATCTTTAACCTCACTTTTACTTACCTCACCTGTCGCTTACTTCCTTGACACACATGTTACCTACCTTATTTACTTGATGCTCACTTAGCTGGCAGTCACATACTTTACCTACCTGACCCTCATATACCTTATGTACCTCATATTTTACTTGCATTTCTTCATATTGGACTCACTTTGCCTAATACTTTCTTACCTTACCTGATAACCTGCAATTGTCGCCCGGAGGGTAATGCTGTGGTTGGGCACCACGGTGGGTAAAGACTAACCTCTATCGCGTCAGCACTTGCTGACACAAGTTGAGCGAGTTGACATCTGTCGGCACAGGCCGGGCTCCCCCATAGCCCGGGCGAGGCTCATCTTCGCATATCGGACTTATCCTTGCGTTCACTTATGTTGCATGAAGGTGTTAATTTACTTACTTGGATGTAACTTACATTTTTAACCTCACTTTTACTTACCTCACCTGTCGCTTACTTCCTTGACAAACATGTTACCCACCTTACTTACTTGATGCGCACTTAGCTGGCACTCACATACTTTACCTACCTGGCCCTCATATGCCTTACTTACCTCACATTTTACTTTCATTTCTTCATATTTGACTCACTTTGCCTTTCTAATACTTCCTTAACTTACCTGATAACAATCTGAAGTACACTTACCTGGCTTAAACTTGCCTTACTTACCTGGCACTCATTTGTCTCACTTACCTGGTACTTATAAACCCGTACATACGTTAAGTACAATTACGCTGCATAAAGGTGCTTATTTACCTGGAGGTAACTTACATATGTGACCTCATTTTTACTTACCGCACTTGCCTTACCAGGCTCTCACTTTACTTGCTTACTTACCGTAGTTCCCTATCATTCATTTGCGCTGACTGCCTCAGTCATAAAATATTCATATTATCTAACTTACATTACCTATTTAACTTGTTCAATTGTTTTGGTTGCCTGTCGCTTATTCCTTCGACATACATGTTACCTACCTTAATTACTTGATGCTCACTTAGCTGTCACTCACATACTTTACCTACCTGGCCCCCATATGCCTTACTTACCTCACATTTTACTTTCATTTCTTCATATTGGACTCATTTTGCCTGTCTAATACTCCTTTACCTTACCTGATAACAACCTGACGTACATTTACCTGACAATCGCTTGCATTACTTACCTGGCTTTTACATGCCGTACTTATCTGGCGCTCATTTGTCTTACTTACCTGGAACTTATAAACCCGTACATACATTATGTACACTTACACTGCATAAAGGTGCTTATTTACCTGGAAGTAACTTACCTCACTTGCCCTACCAGGCTCTCACTTTACTTGCCTTACTTACCGTACTTCCCTATCGTTCATTTGCGCTAACTGCCTCAGTCATATAATATTCGTATTATCTAACTTATCTGACGCTCACATACATTACCTATTTAACTTGTCGCTCAATTGTTTTGGTTGCCTGTAGCTTATTTCCTTGACATACATGTTACCTACCTTAATTACTTGATGCTCACTTAGCTGTCACTCACATACTTTACCTACCTGGCACTAATATGCCTTACATATTTACCTCGCGCTCTCTTGGCTCATATTGTACTCACTTTGCCTATCTAATATTCTCTTACCTTACATGATAATGACCTGACGTTCACTTACCTGGCACTCGCTTGCATTACTTACCTGGAGCTCATTTGCCTTACTTACCTGGCACTTAAAAGCCCGTGCACACCTTGCGTTCACTGCCTCCAGGCTAGTACAGTGGTAACGTGTCGACTTCTCATCTGAGGGGTCGGCGGTTCGCGCCCCGTCCGGGCACGAGAAGTTGCAATTGTCGCCCGGAGGTTACTGCTGTGGTTGGGCACCATGGTGGGAAAGGACTAACCTCCATCCCGTCAGCACTTGCTGACACAAGTTGAGCGAATTGACATCTGTCGGCATAGGCCGGGCTCCCCGATAGCCCGGGCGAGGTTCATCTTCGCATATCGGACTTATCCTTGCGTTCACTTATGTTGCATGAAGGTGTTAATTTACTTACTTGGATGTAAATTACATTTTTGACCTCACTTTTACTTACCTCACCTGTCGCTTACTTCCTTGACACATATGTTACCTACCTTACTTACTTGATGCTCACTTAGCTGGCACTCACATATTTTACCTACCTGGCCCTCATTTGTCTTACTTACCTCACATTTTACTTTCATTTCTTCATATTGGACTCACTTTGCCTGTCTAATACTCCCTTACCATATCTGATAACAATCTGACGTACACTTACCTGGCAATCACTTGCATTACTTACCTGGCTTATCCATGCCCTACTTACCTGGCACTTATAAACCCATACATACATTACATATACTTACGCTGCATAAAGGTGCTTATTTACCTGGAAGTATCTTACATTTCTGACCTCATTTTTACTTACCTCACCTGCCTTACCAGGTTCTCACTTACTTACCGTACTTCCCTATCATTTGCGCTGAATGCCTCACCCATATACTATTCGTATTATCTAACTTATCTGACGCTCACATACATTACCTATTTAACTTGTCGCTCAATTGTTTTGGTTGCCTTAGCTTATTTCCTTGACATACATGTTACCTACCTTAATTACTTGATGCTCACTTAGCTGTCACTCACATACTTTACCTACCTGGCGCTCATATGCTTTACGTATTTACCTCGCGCTCGCTTGGCTCATATTGTACTCACTTTGCCTGTCTAATACTCTCTTACCTTACATGATAATCGCCTGACGTTCACTTACCTGGCACTCGCTTGCATTACTTACCTGGCACTCGCTTGCATTACTTACCTGGCTCTTACTTGCCCTACTTACCTGGCGCTCATTTGCCTTACTTACCTGGCACTTAAAAGCCCGTACACACCTTGCGTTCACTGCCTCCAGGCTAGTACAGTGGTAACGTGTCGACTTCTCATCCGAGGGGTCGGCGGTTGGCGCCCTGCCCAGGCGCGAGAAGTTGCAATTGTCGCCCGGAGGTTACTGCTGTGGTTGGGCACCACGGTGGGTAAGGACTAACCTCTATCGCGTCAGCACTTGCTGACACAAATTGAGCGAGTTGACATCTGTCGGCACAGGCCGGGCTCCCCCATAGCCCGGGCGAGGCTCATCTTCGCATATGCGCATATCGGACTTATCCTTGCGTTCACTTATGTTGCATGAAGGTGTTAATTTACTTACTTGGATGTAACTTACATTTTTAACCTCACTTTTACTTACCTCACCTGTCGCTTACTTCCTTGACACACATGTTACCTACCTTACTTGATTCTCACTTAGCTGGCACTCACATACTTTACCTACCTGGCCCTCATATGCCTTACTTACCTCACATTTTACTTTCATTTCTTCATATTGGACTCACTTTGCCTGTCTAATACTCCCTTACCTTACTTGATCACCTGACGTACACATACCTAGCAATCGCTTTAATTACTTACCTGGCTTTTACTTGCCCTACTTACCTGGCACTTATAAACCCGTACATACATTACATATACTTACGCTGCATAAAGGTGCTTATTTACCTGGAAGTATCTTACATTTCTGACCTCATTTTTACTTACCTCACCTGACTTACCAGGTTTTCACTTACTGGCCGTACTTCCTTATAATTTGCGCTGTATGCCTCGGCCATATACTAATCTTATTATCTAACTTATCTGACGCTCACATACATTACCTATTTAACTTGTCGCTCAATTGTTTTGGTTGCCTTAGCTTATTTCCTTGACATACATGTTACCTACCTTAATTACTTGATGCTCACTTAGCTGGCACTCACATACTTTACCTACCTGGCCCTCATATGCCTTACTTACCTCACATTTTACTTTCATTTCTTCATATTGGACTCACTTTGCCTGTCTAATACTCCCTTACCTTACCTGATAATCACCTGACGTACACTTGCCTGGCAATCGTTTGCTTTACTTACCTAGATCTTACTTGCCTTACTTACTATACTTCTCTGTCGTTCATTTGCGCTGACTGCCTCAATCATTTAATATTTGTATTATCTAACTTACCTGACGCTCACATACATTACCTATTAAACTTGTCGCTCAATTCCTGTAGCTTACTTCCTTGACATACATTTTATCTACCTTATTACCTGATACTTAGCTTTTTTACCCAGTGACCATTTGAATACCTGGCACTTATTTAATTTTCTTTCCTTACCTGATACACAATACTTAGCTGGCGCTTACATATGTTATTTATATGGCACTTACATACTTTACATACCTGGTGGTCACAAGCCTTACATACCTGACACTAATTTCATTGGAATTGTAGACACGATCACTTGGTTCATTTACCTGACACTCACAATCCTTCCTTACTTGGTACATAATATTATATGATATATTGTAATCTTTCCTTACTTAACTGGCGCTCATTTACCGTACATAGTGCCCAGTTTACTTTCCTCAGTCTTACAAATCTTACCTGAAAATAAATTCCGTTATTAACCTTATTTACCCCGCGCTCACTTGCCTCATATTGGACTTATTTAGCCTGTCTAATACTCTCTTACCTTACCTGATAATCACCTGACGTACACCTACTTACCTAGCTCTTACTTGCCCTACTTGCCTGGCGCTCATTTGCCTTACTTACCTGGCACTTATAAACTTGTACACACCTTGTGTTCACTTACGTTACATAAAGGTGCTATCTTACATATCTGGAAGTAACTTACATTTCTAACCTCACTTTTATTTACCTCACCTGCCTTATCAGGCTCTCACTTTAATCGCCTTACTTACCGTACTTCCCTATCATTCATTTGCGCTGACTGGCTCAGTCATATAATACTCCTATTATCTAACTTATCTGACGCTCACATACATTACCTATTTGAGTTGTCCTTCATTTTTTTTTTCTTCTTTTTTTTTTTTTTTTTGGATTTCCCTTTGCCGACTTCCTTGACACACATGTTACTTACCTCATTTACTTGATACTTAGCTTTTTTCCTAGCGATATTTGAATACCTGGCACTTATTTAATTCCTATCCTTACCTGACACACATACTCTACTTATCTGGCACTTACATACTTTACCTATCTGGTGGTCACAAACCTTACTTACCTAACAATTAAATATCCCGAAAAAAACATATACGATCACTCGGTTCATTTGCCTGGCACTCACAACCCTTTCTTACTTTGTACATACGTATTCTATCCTTACTTACCTGGCGCTCATTTACCGTACACAGTGCTCAGTTTACTTTGCTCATGCTCACCAATTTTATCTGAATATAAATTTCGTTATTTACGTTAATTGCCTAACGCTCTCTTGCTTCATATTTGACTCAATTTCCTTACTTAATGCTCACTTATCCTACCTGATAATAAAATGACAATAATTTCCCTTTTTTAGTTATTTACCTTGCAATCGGTTGCATCATATTGGTCTCGTTTTGCTTGACTAAGACAACCTTACCTTACCTAATAATCACCTGACATTCATTTACTTACCAAGCACTCGCTTACATTACTTACCTGGCTCATACTTGCCCTACTTACCTGGCGCTCACTTTCTTTTCTCACATACGATGCATAAAGGTGCTAACTTACTTACCTGGAAGTAATTTACATATCTGACCTCACTTTTACTTACCTCACCTGCCTTACCTGGCTCTCACTTTACTCGCCTTACTTACCGTACTTCCCTAGCATGTTTTTGCGCTGACTGCTTCAGACATATAATATTCGCATTATCTAGCTTATCTGACGCTCACATACATTACCTATTTAACTTGTCGCTCAATTGTTTTGGTTGCCTTAGCTTATTTCCTTGACATACATGTTACCTACCTTAATTACTTGATGCTCACTTAGCTGTCACTCACATACTTTACCTACCTGGCGCTCATATGCTTTACGTATTTACCTCGCGCTCGCTTGGCTCATATTGTACTCACTTTGCCTGTCTAATACTCTCTTACCTTACATGATAATCGCCTGACGTTCACTTACCTGGCACTCGCTTGCATTACTTACCTGGCACACGCTTGCACTACTTACCTGGCTCTTACTTGCCCTACTTACCTGGCGCTCATTTGCCTTACTTACCTGGCACTTAAAAGCCCGTACACACCTTGCATTCACTGCCTCCAGGCTAGTACAGTGGTAACGTGTCGACTTCTCATCCGAGGGGTAGGCGGTTGGCGCCCCGCCCAGGCGCGAGAAGTTGCAATTGTCGCCCGGAGGTTACTGCTGTGGTTGGGCACCACGGTGGGTAAGGACTAACCTCTATCGCGTCAGCACTTGCTGACACAAATTGAGCGAGTTGACATCTGTCGGCACAGGCCGGGCTCCCCCATAGCCCGAGCGAGGCTCATCTTCGCATATGCGCATATCGGACTTATCCTTGCGTTCACTTATGTTGCATGAAGGTGTTAATTTACTTACTTGGATGTAACACATTTTTAACCTCACTTTTACTTACCTCACCTGTCGCTTACTTCCTTGACACACATGTTACCTACCTTACTTGATTCTCACTTAGCTGGCACTCACATACTTTACCTACCTGCCCCTCATATGTCTTACTTACCTCACATTTTACTTTCATTTCTTCATATTGGACTCACTTTGCCTGTCTAATACTCCCTTACCTTACTTGATGATCACCTGACGTACACATACCTAGCAATCGCTTGCATTACTTACCTGGCACTTATAAACCCGTACATACATTACGTATACTTACGCTGCATAAAGGTGCTTATTTACCTGGAAGTATCTTACATTTCTGACCTCATTTTTACTTACCTCACCTGCCTTACCAGGTTCTCACTTACTTACCGTACTTCCCTATCATTTGCGCTGAATGCCTCACCCATATACTAATCTTATTATCTAACTTATCTGACGCTCACATACATTACCTATTTAACTTGTCGCTCAATTGTTTTGGTTGCCTTAGCTTATTTCCTTGACATACATGTTACCTACCTTAATTACTTGATGCTCACTTAGCTGTCACTCACATACTTTACCTACCTGGCGCTCATATGCTTTACGTATTTACCTCGCGCTCGCTTGGCTCATATTGTACTCACTTTGCCTGTCTAATACTCTCTTACCTTACATGATAATCGCCTGACGTTCACTTACCTGGCACTCGCTTGCATTACTTACCTGGCACTCGCTTGCATTACTTACCTGGCTCTTACTTGCCCTACTTACCTGGCGCTCATTTGCCTTACTTACCTGGCACTTAAAAGCTCGTACACACCTTGCGTTCACTGCCTCCAGGCTAGTACAGTGGTAACGTGTCGACTTCTCATCCGAGGGGTCGGCGGTTGGCGCCCCGCCCAGGCGCGAGAAGTTGCAATTGTCGCCCGGAGGTTACTGCTGTGGTTGGGCACCACGGTGGGTAAGGACTAACCTCTATCGCGTCAGCACTTGCTGACACAAATTGAGCGAGTTGACATCTGTCGGCACAGGCCGGGCTCCCCCATAGCCTGGACGAGGCTCATCTTCGCATATGCGCATATCGGACTTATCCTTGCGTTCACTTATGTTGCATGAAGGTGTTAATTTACTTACTTGGATGTAACTTACATTTTTAACCTCACTTTTACTTACCTCACCTGTCGCTTACTTCCTTGACACACATGTTACCTACCTTACTTGATTCTCACTTAGCTGGCACTCACATACTTTACCTACCTGGCCCTCATATGCCTTACTTACCTCACATTTTACTTTCATTTCTTCATATTGGACTCACTTTGCCTGTCTAATACTCCCTTACCTTACTTGATGATCACCTGACGTACACATACCTAGCAATCGCTTGCATTACTTACCTGGCTTTTACTTGCCCTACTTACCTGGCACTTATAAACCCGTACATACATTACGTATACTTACGCTGCATAAAGGTGCTTATTTACCTGGAAGTATCTTACATTTCTGACCTCATTTTTACTTACCTCACCTGCCTTACCAGGTTCTCACTTACTTACCGTACTTCCCTATCATTTGCGCTGAATGCCTCACCCATATACTATTCGTATTATCTAACTTATCTGACGCTCACATACATTACCTATTTAACTTGTCGCTCAATTGTTTTGGTTGCCTTAGCTTATTTCCTTGACATACATGTTACCTACCTTAATTACTTGATGCTCACTTAGCTGTCAATCACATATTTTACTTACCTGGCGCTCATATGCTTTACGTATTTACCTCGCGCTCGCTTGGCTCATATTGTACTCACTTTGCCTGTCTAATACTCTCTTACCTTACATGATAATCGCCTGACGTTCACTTACCTGGCACTCGCTTGCATTACTTACCTGGCACACGCTTGCACTACTTACCTGGCTCTTACTTGCCCTACTTACCTGGCGCTCATTTGCCTTACTTACCTGGCACTTAAAAGCCCGTACACACCTTGCGTTCACTGCCTCCAGGCTAGTACAGTGGTAACGTGTCGACTTCTCATCCGAGGGGTCGGCGGTTGGCGCCCCGCCCAGGCGCGAGAAGTTGCAATTGTCGCCCGGAGGTTACTGCTGTGGTTGGGCACCACGGTGGGTAAGGACTAACCTCTATCGCGTCAGCACTTGCTGACACAAATTGAGCGAGTTGACATCTGTCGGCACAGGCCGGGCTCCCCCATAGCCCGGGCGAGGCTCATCTTCGCATATGCGCATATCGGACTTATCCTTGCGTTCACTTATGTTGCATGAAGGTGTTAATTTACTTACTTGGATGTAACACATTTTTAACCTCACTTTTACTTACCTCACCTGTCGCTTACTTCCTTGACACACATGTTACCTACCTTACTTGATTCTCACTTAGCTGGCACTCACATACTTTACCTACCTGCCCCTCATATGCCTTACTTACCTCACATTTTACTTTCATTTCTTCATATTGGACTCACTTTGCCTGTCTAATACTCCCTTACCTTACTTGATCACCTG
Source organism: Penaeus vannamei (assembly GCF_042767895.1). Taxonomy (NCBI): domain Eukaryota; kingdom Metazoa; phylum Arthropoda; class Malacostraca; order Decapoda; family Penaeidae; genus Penaeus; species Penaeus vannamei. The sequence goes on from NC_091565.1 coordinate 35,585,068, forward strand.
ACGTACACATACCTAGCAATCGCTTGCATTACTTACCTGGCTTTTACTTGCCCTACTTACCTGGCACTTATAAACCCGTACATACATTACGTATACTTACGCTGCATAAAGGTGCTTATTTACCTGGAAGTATCTTACATTTCTGACCTCATTTTTACTTACCTCACCTGCCTTACCAGGTTCTCACTTACTTACCGTACTTCCCTATCATTTGCGCTGAATGCCTCACCCATATACTATTCGTATTATCTAACTTATCTGACGCTCACATACATTACCTATTTAACTTGTCGCTCAATTGTTTTGGTTGCCTTAGCTTATTTCCTTGACATACATGTTACCTACCTTAATTACTTGATGCTCACTTAGCTGTCACTCACATACTTTACCTACCTGGCGCTCATATGCTTTACGTATTTACCTCGCGCTCGCTTGGCTCATATTGTACTCACTTTGCCTGTCTAATACTCTCTTACCTTACATGATAATCGCCTGACGTTCACTTACCTGGCACTCGCTTGCATTACTTACCTGGCTCTTACTTGCCCTACTTACCTGGCGCTCATTTGCCTTACTTACCTGGCGCTCATTTGCCTTACTTACCTGGCACTTAAAAGCACGTACACACCTTGCGTTCACTGCCTCCAGGCTAGTACAGTAGTAACGTGTCGACTTCTCATCAGAATGGTAGTTGCAATTGTCGCCCGGAGGTTACTGCTGTGGTTGGGCACCACGGTGGGTAAGGACTAACCTCTATCGCGTCAGCACTTGCTGACACAAATTGAGCGAGTTGACATCTGTCGGCACAGGCCGGGCTCCCCCATAGCCCGGGCGAGGCTCATCTTCGCATATGCGCATATCGGACTTATCCTTGCGTTCACTTATGTTGCATGAAGGTGTTAATTTACTTACTTGGATGTAACTTACATTTTTAACCTCACTTTTACTTACCTCACCTGTCGCTTACTTCCTTGACACACATGTTACCTACCTTACTTGATTCTCACTTAGCTGGCACTCACATACTTTACCTACCTGGCCCTCATATGCCTTACTTACCTCACATTTTACTTTCATTTCTTCATATTGGACTCACTTTGCCTGTCTAATACTCCCTTACCTTACTTGATGATCACCTGACGTACACATACCTAGCAATCGCTTGCATTACTTACCTGGCACTTATAAACCCGTACATACATTACGTATACTTACGCTGCATAAAGGTGCTTATTTACCTGGAAGTATCTTACATTTCTGACCTCATTTTTACTTACCTCACCTGCCTTACCAGGTTCTCACTTACTTACCGTACTTCCCTATCATTTGCGCTGAATGCCTCACCCATATACTATTCGTATTATCTAACTTATCTGACGCTCACATACATTACCTATTTAACTTGTCGCTCAATTGTTTTGGTTGCCTTAGCTTATTTCCTTGACATACATGTTACCTACCTTAATTACTTGATGCTCACTTAGCTGTCACTCACATACTTTACCTACCTGGCGCTCATATGCTTTACGTATTTACCTCGCGCTCGCTTGGCTCATATTGTACTCACTTTGCCTGTCTAATACTCTCTTACCTTACATGATAATCGCCTGACGTTCACTTACCTGGCACTCACTTGCATTACTTACCTGGCACTCGCTTGCATTACTTACCTGGCTCTTACTTGCCCTACTTACCTGGCGCTCATTTGCCTTACTTACCTGGCACTTAAAAGCCCGTACACACCTTGCGTTCACTGCCTCCAGGCTAGTACAGTGGTAACGTGTCGACTTCTCATCCGAGGGGTCGGCGGTTGGCGCCCCGCCCAGGCGCGAGAAGTTGCAATTGTCGCCCGGAGGTTACTGCTGTGGTTGGGCACCACGGTGGGTAAGGACTAACCTCTATCGCGTCAGCACTTGCTGACACAAATTGAGCGAGTTGACATCTGTCGGCACAGGCCGGGCTCCCCCATAGCCCGGACGAGGCTCATCTTCGCATATGCGCATATCGGACTTATCCTTGCGTTCACTTATGTTGCATGAAGGTGTTAATTTACTTACTTGGATGTAACTTACATTTTTAACCTCACTTTTACTTACCTCACCTGTCGCTTACTTCCTTGACACACATGTTACCTACCTTACTTGATTCTCACTTAGCTGGCACTCACATACTTTACCTACCTGCCCCTCATATGCCTTACTTACCTCACATTTTACTTTCATTTCTTCATATTGGACTCACTTTGCCTGTCTAATACTCCCTTACCTTACTTGATGATCACCTGACGTACACATACCTAGCAATCGCTTGCATTACTTACCTGGCACTTATAAACCCGTACATACATTATGTATACTTACGCTGCATAAAGGTGCTTATTTACCTGGAAGTATCTTACATTTCTGACCTCATTTTTACTTACCTCACCTGCCTTACCAGGTTCTCACTTACTTACCGTACTTCCCTATCATTTGCGCTGAATGCCTCACCCATATACTATTCGTATTATCTAACTTATCTGACGCTCACATACATTACCTATTTAACTTGTCGCTCAATTGTTTTGGTTGCCTTAGCTTATTTCCTTGACATACATGTTACCTACCTTAATTACTTGATGCTCACTTAGCTTTTTTACCCAGTGACCATTTGAATACCTGGCACTTATTTAATTTTCTTTCCTTACCTGATACACAATACTTAGCTGGCGCTTACATATGTTATTTATATGGCACTTACATACTTTACATACCTGGTGGTCACAAGCCTTACATACCTGACACTAATTTCATTGGAATTGTAGACACGATCACTTGGTTCATTTACCTGACACTCACAATCCTTCCTTACTTGGTACATAATATTATATGATATATTGTAATCTTTCCTTACTTAACTGGCGCTCATTTACCGTACATAGTGCCCAGTTTACTTTCCTCAGTCTTACAAATCTTACCTGAAAATAAATTCCGTTATTAACCTTATTTACCTCGCGCTCGCTTGCCTCATATTGGACTTATTTAGCCTGTCTAATACTCTCTTACCTTACCTGATAATCACCTGACGTACACCTACTTACCTGGCTCTTACTTGCCCTACTTGCCTGGCGCTCATTTGCCTTACTTACCTGGCACTTATAAACTTGTACACACCTTGTGTTCACTTACGTTACATAAAGGTGCTAACTTACATATCTGGAAGTAACTTACATTTCTAACCTCACTTTTATTTACCTCACCGGCCTTATCAGGCTCTCACTTTACTCGCCTTACTTACCGTACTTCCCTATCATTCATTTGCGCTGACTGCCTCAGTCATATAATACTCCTATTATCTAACTTATCTGACGCTCACATACATTACCTATTTGAGTTGTCCTTCTTTTTTTTTCCCCCTTTGCCGACTTCCTTGACACACATGTTACTTACCTCATTTACTTGATACTTAGCTTTTTTCCTAGCGATATTTGAATACCTGGCACTTATTTAATTCCTATCCTTACCTGACACACATACTCTACTTATCTGGCACTTACATACTTTACCTATCTGGTGGTCACAAACCTTACTTACCTAACAATTAAATATCCCGAAAAAAAAACAGATACGATCACTCGGTTCATTTGCCTGGCACTCACAACCCTTTCTTACTTCGTACATACGTACTCTATCCTTACTTACCTGGCGCTCATTTACCGTACACAGTGCTCAGTTTACTTTGCTCATGCTCACCAATCTTATCTGAAAATAAATTTCGTTATTTACGTTAATTGCCTAACGCTCCCTTGCCTCATATTTGACTCAATTTCCTTACCTAATGCTCACTTATCCTACCTGATAATAAAATGACAATAATTTCCCTTTTTTAGTTATTTACCTTGCACTCGGTTGCATCATATTGGTCTCGTTTTGCTTGACTAAGACAACCTTACCTTACCTAATAATCACCTGACATTCATTTACTTACCAAGCACTCGCTTACATTACTTACCTGGCTCATACTTGCCCTACTTACCTGGCGCTCACTTTCTTTTCTCACATACGATGCATAAAGGTGCTAACTTACTTACCTGGAAGTAATTTACATATCTGACCTCACTTTTACTTACCTCACCTGCCTTACCTGGCTCTCACTTTACTCGCCTTACTTACCGCACTTCCCTAGCATGTTTTTGCGCTGACTGCTTCAGACATATAATATTCGCATTATCTAGGTTATCTGACGCTCACATACATTACCTATTTAACTTGTCGCTCAATTGTTTTGGTTGCCTTAACTTATTTCCTTGACATACATGTTACCTACCTTAATTACTTGATGCTCACTTAGCTGTCATTCACATATTTAATTACCTGGCGCTCATATGCCTTACTTACCTATCACTTTACTCTTATTTCTCCAAAGAACCTGCGCTGCAGATAATCTCACTAGATTATTTTACCCGGCACTCACAATCCTTACTTTCTTGGTACAAAATGCTGTATTTATATGCTAT
>NC_091565.1:35612062-35614562 GCF_042767895.1 Penaeus vannamei
ATAATAACAACAACAATAATAATAATAATAATAATTAAAATAACAATAATCATAATCATCATCATCTTCATCATAATAATAATAATTATTATTATTATCATTATTATTATAATAATGATAATAATAATTATGATGATAATAATAATGATAATAATAATGATTTTAATGATAATAATGATAATAATAAAATGATAATAATAATAATGATAATAGCTATACGAATAATGGTAATGATAATACCGTTATCGTTGTTGCTATAATCATTACATTGTAAAGTTATAAACAGTATTATTACTAATATCATTGCTGCTGTGATCCTCATTATTATTTTATTTTTCATTACCAGTTCCCAATCAATTCCTTTTCTTCTTCTATTTAATCTAATCATATCATTTCACCTATTCATCTCATCTCTTTTGTTATTTGATCTTATTTCCTTCTTATTTTAGTTTACTTTCTCATTCGTTCCATTTCCACTTTTTACTTTCCCATCTTTCTCTTTGTGTTCTGATCTCTTCTTCTTCCTCTCCTTAATTGCTCTTCTTCTTCGTCTTCTTTATCCTTATCTTCAACTTTCTCTCGGCTCTTTGTCTAATGTCCTTTGCTTATCTCTCTCTGCGGTAAGTCGCAGTCCATGAATAGAGAATAAAAGAACAGGAAAATAAAACATAAATTAAGGAATATGTATCAAATAAAATGAAGCATTTAATATCAATTCATAAAAAGTTAATATTTTCGTATGTATGTGGATAAACTACAATGAAATTATGCACCATAACAAAATCGTGATAATGTAAGAATGCTGATAACAATTAGGATGACTGTAATGATAATACAGATGTTGAATGATTCGGTAATAACATTATCAGCAATGATACCATTAAATTAATTAGGTCAGTTATGACATCAGTAAAAGAAATTATTGTAATAGTACTGATTACATTAATAATAACAACAACTGTAGCAGCGGTACAAGCAGCACCAACAATAATACTGATAATTACAACTTATCATGATACAACTACAATTACTACTACCGCTACAATTCCTACACTTATTACTTCTACTACTGATATTACTACAAGTAGTAGTACTACTACTCTACCTACTACAGCTAATACTATTGCTACTACTACTACTACTGCTGATAATAATAATAGTAATAGCAGCTGTCGTAGTAGTAGTATTAATAGTAATAGTAATAATAATTGCAAAAATGATGACAATGTTTATAGTAATAGCGGTAATAGTAATGATAGTGATAACGACTTTGATGATGATAATAATAATATCAATAATAATGATAATAATGATAATGATAATAATAGCAATAATAGTAGTAGTACTGATGATAATGATAAACGTAATAATGATATGAAACTGATAACGACTTTAATATTGGTGATTACAGTAATAATTATAACTATAATGATAATGACCGTAACAGTAACAATGACAACAACAAAAACAATAATTACGATTAGCATTTTCATTATTATCATCCTTATAACTCTCATTATCATTATCACTGTTATTGTTTTATTTATTATTATCATTATTGTCATTACTATTATTATTATTATCATCTTAGTAATGATAATCATTCTCATTATCATTGTTGTTCTTCTTATCATTATCATGATCATTAATATCATTTGTATAATTATTATTATCATCATTAATAACGATAACGATGAGTTAATGATAGGTATGATAATTAAAAAAAACAGCAATATAGATATATTTTATGGTGAAGATGACAATAGCGGTAATAAAAAAGATAAGAACGCGAAAAATATAAATTGAAACTCGTTGGAAAGGAAAAAAAAAGGGACGAGAAAATCACAGCAATGGCTTGGGTAATAACCAACCTATTATGAGAATATCGACAAAAAAAATCTTTAGTTAAGTATGGAAATCAGAATAAAATGTGAAGAAAGTTTGTGGAATGCTTGTAAGGAAAAATTTGGTGTTTGCATCTATAATTTCACCAAACTTAGCCCCAATTTGGAAAAGTTGCGTGTTACGAGGTCGTTGTTAGCAGATATGAGGGATGAAATATGAATTCTGCTGAGATCCATATTGCTCGTTCTAAGAACTGGTGATGGAGATGCCTCTGTATCGGTATGCATACATTGCCTACAGAGTCCTTTCTATATAGATTATTTTTCCGAATATCTGTTTGCTTACGTATCTAGTATATTCACTAGTTGATATTTAAGAGACACTTAGACAAACGTACGGCAAGGTTTCTCATGAAGAATTTCGTGCATACCTCATAACAATGAATGCATTAGCCCACTAGAAGTACAGATTTCTATCCAGCCCCAATGTTATTTTCTTGTATTAAAATACACAAAAAAGTTAAATCCAAAATAGGTAATAAAGTACAATCATGGCGTCTCTTTTTCTTGTTAATTGGCTTGCATTTCATTTTGATTATTCCCGTCATACGATGTTGTATTTCAGCAACTGTATCTGATGGCAGAGTACCCAATTT
>NC_091565.1:35622062-35624562 GCF_042767895.1 Penaeus vannamei
CTCCAACTGATAACATTCATCACGGTACAGCAATATCATCTGGTTATCAGAAACTCCATATTATACTGTAAGTTTTCTTAAATAAATCAATTGCGGTATTGCATGTTTTATTGTACATAAGAAAGTAAACGGCAATTTTACCAAAGACTTTTCTTTTGATCTTTGTTCCCGAGTTGGTGGCATATCCTTTCTCTCTCTCTCTCTCTCTCTCTCTCTCTCTCTCTCTCTCTCTCTCTCTCTCTCTCTCTCTCTCTCTCTCTCTCTCTCTCTCTCTCTCTCTCATAAGCTAAGCATCATTTAGTCATCATTTCGCCTTTAACTGTAAAACCTTCGAGGTCTCAGAAGGTGTTTAATAACTCGACTAGCAATAAAATTATACGAATTTCTAAGCGGGGTTTTCGCAATAACGTTGGTACACGCACACGTATGGTCAATAAGGTCGGAAAATGAAATTCCATTATTTAAAACAAACACAATTACACACACTCTTTTTCTTCCGTCTCTCTCTCTCTCTCTCTCTCTCTCTCTCTCTCTCTCTCTCTCTCTCTCTCTCTCTCTCTCTCTCTCTCTCTCTCTCTCTCTCTCTCTCTCTCTCTCTCTCTCTCTCTCCCTCTCTCTCTCTCTCTCTCTCTCTTTCTCTCTCTTATTCTCTCTCTTTTTGCCTTTCTCTCTTTCTCTCTGTCTATATCTGTGTAAGCTTCACTCTCTCTATCTATCTAGCTAGCTAGCTAGCTAGCTATCTACTGACTTATGTATCTACCAGTCTCGGCTTCTCTTTCCTTTTCTTTATCTATCTCTCCTCCTCTCTTTCATTCTTTCTCTATACCTCTCTCTCTATCTATCTATCTCTATCTCTCTCTGTCTCTCTCTATCCCCCCCCCCCGTCTCTCTCTCTCTCTCTCTCTCTCTCTCTCTCTCTCTCTCTCTCTCTCTCTCTCTCTCTCTCTCTCTCTCTCTCTCTCTCTCTCTCTCTCTCTCTTCCCTAGATACCCACTATCACGCACTTGAATATGTTCCCCTCTCTAAAGGAAACCGTTGTTTACACCGGCGTGTCCAAAATATAAGATATTTTGAATGGTAAATTCAGGTAAACATTATTCAGGTATAAAGGATAATGACGACGAAAACTCCATAAGTAAAAATATTTCGTTAGAATATCGGTAAGGGAATAAAAGCTAAAAGATGATAAAGAAAAAAAATCAATAAAGGAAGTCATTCAGGATGAGAGAGAAAGAACAAGGAGAAAGATGTCGAATATGAAAGAGAGAAACAATACAAACAAAGAAACAATAGAGAAAGAGAGAGAGACTAAAAAAATGAGTGAGACGGAAAAAAAATGAAGTGGGGGAAATGGACAGTAAAATATGAATAAGAAGAGAAGATGGATACAAAAGACGAAGAAAATGTGAGAGGGGAAGAGAAAGAGGTGAAGAAAAGAAAACGCTGAGAGAGACAAAACATAATAATGATAGAAAAACCCACAAACTAGATTTATCGAAATAAATGAGACAACAGTTTCGAAATCCTCTTGGATTCCATCTTCAGATGTGAAGATAGAATCCAAGAGACTTTCGAAACTGCTGTCTCATTTATTTCAATAAATCTAGTTTGTGTATTGTGGGTTTTTCTACCATCGTATCTACACGGAAAGGTGTTTTTCCCATTCAAACATAATAATGATAACAATACGTAAATGACTGATAGATAGTTAAACAGATAAATTACAATAAGTAAAACAATATAGTGAGGTATAAGGCAGACTAAGAGAAATAATAAAAGGCTAAGTGTGAAAGAGAGAGAGATAAGGAAAATGACCAAGGAGATAGAAATCGATATATATATATATATATATATATATATATATATATATATATATATATATATATATATATATATATATATATATATATATATATAAGAGGATGCAAGAGGGGGAAGGCATAAAGCAAGATGAAGTGAGAAAAGGTGAAGATTATCAGGGAAGAAATGCGAAATGCACACAGAGATACACCTACAAGTTAGATGAAGGGAAATGAAAGAAAAAGTGAAAGAAGAAGAAAATATGATAAGCAGAAAGGGAGGAGAAAAAAAATGAGGGTCAGAATATTATAGAAAGAAAAATAGAAAAAAAAAGTGAAAATGGAATATAGGGGGACGAGAAAAAAAGAGAAAAAGAAAACCGAATGAGAAGGTTCCAGGCTTCAACAAATATTTGTAAAATGACAAATCTTAAAACTAATCAAAGTGAGTCGATAAGTAACAAATTAAATCAAAGTTATATATAAATCCGGTTTTATCGAGTATGCTTCAAATGTAAGCTGACTACAGAAAGGTAAATAAATAAATGGATAAAAGGAATGAATTTTTTTTTCTCTTTAATCACCCGTCTGTTTCAATTATTTTGCTTATGTATTTACGAATTGCATTGTCATTTTTGGTTATGATTTTGTATTGGTGCTGTTAATGGCAATGTTTAGATACCATTATCAATCTTATAATA
>NC_091565.1:35632062-35634562 GCF_042767895.1 Penaeus vannamei
CCAGAGGGACGATCTTCAACCCCCGTTCCATTATCCGACGGGAACATTAAAGAGCTTTGGTGACAATGCATTGACCAGGTGATGTCCTCCCCACTCCCCTCGGCCGGCGCTTTGTAAGAGCTCATGATGAAAGCGAAAAGAGGGGGGGGGAAGAGGAAGGGCGAGAGAGAAAATGATAGATAATGTGTGTGTGTGTGAGTGTGTGACAGAGAGAGAGAGAGAGAGAGAGAGAGAGAGAGAGAGAGAGAGAGAGAGAGAGATTGTGAGAGCATTGTGCTAATATATACACATGTAAATATTTGCGAGGGATTCATAATTGATGACATAGAAAATGTGAACCCAATCTAAAAAGACTATAATACATCTATGAATGAAAAGCGTAATCTGTTCCTCGCCCCCCCGCCCCTTCCCACATTACGGGATTTCCCTTGCTGTGTGTGTGTGGGGGGGGGGGGGACTGATGAGCCGGACCGTACTGGAGGGTTCACCAATGAGGGATAAGAATGGCTTACAAGTGCAACAAAACCAATAGGAGGGGATGGTGCATCTATCCCTGGGGCATTCCATCATGGACAAAGATCTTTCTTTTCGTGGTCTCCCAGATTGCTAGGAGATAGGAGTCATGGAGGTTGAGTGATGCTGTATGTAGTACATTGCAGCTAGCAAGATACCTCGTTGTTCCTTTATTCTGGCTAAACGGGCAACTTTATCAAGGCCCAGTTAAGTTAATTCGTTGGTTAAACATAGCTAGGGTCAAGTGGGAACTACCCAGTCAGCATCGCATAGGTCCCGTGACTGCCATCAGCTCTGGGTGGTGACTGCTTATATTTCCTCATTACTCTTGTAGCTGGTGGACGTATTTCAGTCCCAACCTATCGCTTAACCTCGTTGGACTCCAAGGTGTGGGGAGCGGGGGGGGGGGGGAGAGGACATAAAGAATTTCAAAGTATATTCTTTCTATTTCAATTTGTATTCTGGCTTTATCCATGACGACCTAAGCAATCGCCTGGCCACTCCCTTTCCAACATCACCTGTGGAGAAAACCATTGATAGTATGTCCATAATTGATAGTTAAGCAATATAGTATAGGTGTATCAAATTGATCCTCGGATATCCCCACATTGAGATGGTAGCCTTATAGTCGATTTTCATCACCAAATAGGAGTGACCCCCGTGTCTGATATGCAACATTCCCGGGGCTCAAGTCTCATGTTCTTCTCACAAAACAATCAGTGCAATATAATCGTCTTTTTCCGAGACAAGTTGTATTCTGAGGAGAAACTGTTAAAGGAACTAAAGAACTTTACGGTAGTGGCAGTAAAGCAAGCTTGGGTACTGAATGGAAAGCAAAACCTCGATACTAATATCGTCGCAGTCCGCTTGGGGGACGTATTCCCAAAAATTACCCCGACTAGAAAAAATGTAGTACAGCAAGAGAGTCCTATGTCCAATTGTGGATAGATAAGGCATTTAATAACAATTTAATAATTGTTCGGTAACGTAGCCTGGCCATAACACAATGATGCCGGATGAAAAAAAAAAAAAACATGGACACTGTGTGTTTTTGTTATTCGTTTTCTTTACATATAGATGACTATCGCCAAGGAAACATTACTAGTCCTCATATCTTATTTGTTTTACCTTTTAAAGTTTTGTTATGGCTATTAGTATTGTATGGCTTAGAAAAACATTTTACCAAAATCTCAAGGGAACACATGATGTGGTCTCATATGCCTACTAATTGGCTACTGAATAGCTTAGTAGTTATGGAGCCATCTAGATGCAAATAAAATTCCTAGAAGAAAAGCACATCAGACTATATGATTGCCCGGTAGCATGGGTTAACCGACCCTAGCCATCATAAAAACAGTAAAAAAATTGGGCTGTTTCCTGTTTTTGTTTCCTTTTTCTGTAAGAAACTGCATAGAGGGAAAAGGCATATATAACGGTAAATAATGCTACTTTGTATAAGTAAAAGCAGTAGAAGTCTGCAAATATTCATCTACAAAACAGTATTCCGTAAATTGGGAGCCAATATGCATTCTTATTTGTGTGTGTTTGTTTATGCGAGGATATTCGCATGTGTGTTTCCCCTCTTCATTTTTTTTCTTTGTTATCTGCCTTTCACCGTAAGGACAACATCTTCATATCCGGAAACGCGATATCCCAGCTGAGTAGATGAGCCGAATAAACCAATCAGGGAAGGGAGCTAAAAGGGGCACTGACACTGAATGAGAAAAACCTTTCGTGAAACCTTACTATAATGCGAGTACACGTAGTTCTTAACGATGTTAACGGTGACACATATAAACTGGTGAATAGCTGAAGAAAGATTCAACGAGACTGGTTGTTATATACACTCCTCTTTTCGACTGATGAGATTCCTAGAATTGACGGTTTACTCTTGCAGAAATGGCGATGGTTTAGTCCATTCTGTGAAGAACTAGGAGTATGCGGAATATAAATATACATTGGAGAGATATATGAGGCTCCACAGAGA
>NC_091565.1:35639562-35644562 GCF_042767895.1 Penaeus vannamei
TTGTTATTTATATTACTGTCGTTGTAAATTTTACAATTATTATTGTTATCATTATTATTATTATCACTTTTTTTTATCATTAGTATTGGTATTATTATCATTATTATCATTTTTGTTATTATTGTTATCATTATCATTATTGTTATTATTATTATCATCATTATTATTATTATCATTATCATTATCATTTCCATTATTGTCTATATTATTAGTCCTATTATCATCATGATTAAAGTAATAATGATAATGATAAAGATAATGAAAGTGATAATGTTAACAATGATAATAATAACAGCAAGGCTTATATTGGTAATATTAATAAAGATAATAATAATGATAATAGCATTAAAATTACATTAGTGATACTGATGACAATCATAATAATAGTATAAATAATAATAATAATAATAATAATAATAATAATAATAATAATAATAACAACAACAATAACAATAATAATAATAATAGTAATAATAATAATAATAATAATAATAATAATAATAATGATAAATAATAAATAATAATAATAACAATAATAAAAACAATGAAAATAATAAGGAAAATATAATGAAGATGATAGTGATGATAACAGTTATCATAATAATGATAATTGAAAAAAAAATCATAATGATAGTAATAGAAAGGATGAAAGACAAAAACACTGATAATGATAATGATAATAATGAAATTTAAATGATAATGATGATAATATTAATGATAATACAAATAATGGTAATAATAACAGTAATGAAAACATTAATATAATTAATAATGTAAATGATAATGACAACAATAATATTAATGATAATAATGATAATATGAATAATGATAATGACCATAATGATAATAATGATAATAACAATAGCAACAACAGCAGGAACAATAATAATAACAACAACAATAACAATAACTGGAAACACTATGAGCGCATACCTCCGCCAAGGCAATAGGATCCCTGATGCAATAGAAATATTCACATTCGAAGAATTACATTAAAATCCCATCTTTCTCATGTAGGTAAACGTAACCTCCTTAGTAGAGTTAATAAAGGTGATAGTTTAAATAGTTACCCTAATTACCTAGGCAATTGGGATAACTAATGCAATCATTTTTAAAAATCTTTCATCCAGATCATGATCTTGATTGATACCAAGATTTGATGGTTTATCATCAATTCTAAGACACACTTCTGGTAAAAGAAACAAGCACACAAACGAACTAACTAACCACCACTACCAAAAACATCTTGGCGGGAATAATGATGATGATAATGATGATAATAATAATGAAATGTTAATGTATATAAGAGCAATAAGAATAATTAAAAATATAATCATAATAATAATGATAATGATAATAATAATGATAATGATAACGATAATGATAATGACAATAATCTTTATGGTAAGGATGATGATGAAATGAAAAAACAATGTTATAACAATTATGATAATGACAATAGTAATGATAAAAATTTTGTTAATAATAGTAATGACAATAAAAATAATCATAATGATAGTAATAAATATAACTATATTTTTCATAATAATTGTTTTTATTAGTATCTATCTATCTATCTATCTATCTATCTATCTATCTATCTATCTATGTATATATATATATATATATATATATATATATATATATATATATATATATATATATATATATATATATATATATATATATATATAGAGATAGATATAGATATAGATATATATACATATATATATATATATATGTGTGTGTGTGTGTGTGTATGTATATATATATATATATATATATATATATATATATATATATATATATATATATATATATATATATATATATATATATATATGTATATATAAATAAATATATATATATATATATATATATGTATGTATATATATACATATATATATATATATATATATATATATATATATATATATATATATATATATATATATATATATATATATATATATATATATATATATATATATATATATATTTATATATATACAATTATATATATATAAATATTAATATATATATATATATATATATATATATATATTTATTTATTTATTTATTTACTTATTTATATTTATATATAATAACAATAATAATTATTATTATTATCCTTGTTATTACTATTATTATTATTATCATCATTATTATTATTATTATACAAACAAAAATGAAAATAATAAAAATTATGATAATAATAATAATAATAATAAGAAGAAGAAGAATAAGAATAATGATAATAATAATGATAATAATGACAATAATAATAATAATAATAAGAAGAAGAAGAAGAAGAAGAATGCTAATAATAATAATAGTAATAATAATAATAATAATAATAATAATAATAATAATAATAATAATAATAATAATAATAATAATAATAATAATAATAATAATGATAATAATAATAATAATAATAATAATAATAACAATAATGATAATTATATAATAATGACAATAATGAAAATGATGATAATAATAGTAATAATGACAATCATAACTATAATGATAATAATAATGATGATAATGATAATAATAATAATAATAATAATAATAATAATAATAATAATAATAATAAAAATAATAATAATAATTATAACAATAATAATGCTAATAATAATGAAAATAATAATAATCATAATAATAATAATAATAAGTAGAAGAAGAAAAAGAAACAATAACAATAATGATATCAATAATAATGATAATAAGAATAAGAATAACAAGAATAATAATAACAGCAATAATAATAGAACAAGTAATAGTAATAATAATAAAACAAGTAATAGTAATAATAATAGAACAACTAATAGTAATAATAATAGAACAAGTAATAGTAATAATAATAGAACAAATAATAATGATGATAATAAAAATGATAATATTAGAATCCGTTATAATACGATAAAATATATAATATTAATAGTAAGCAGAATGATATCAGTTATATTAACATTAATACTAATAACAGAAATGTCAAACTTAACCAAAAAATTGGTAATAATAATCTGATTATAATTATAACAGTGACAATGATAATGATAATCATGATAATGATTGTTGTAATAATAATGACAGATGTCAAAAAAAATCATTCCGACGACATTATTTTCCTCTGAAATTTCATCAGCCTATCGAGCTTTATTTGCGTCTGAAACGTATTATTCCCTCACATCACGGAACATTGATTTCAGTCCGTTCGAGCATTGTTTGTACCCTGGCCAAATTCCCTTGCGTTTCCCCTGCGCATATCTTGGACATCGACCTAAATCATTCTTTGCACGTTCGCTCAACTTTTTCTCTTTTTTTCCTCTTCCTCCTCTCTTGCTTTCCTTCAATTTCCTCTCTCTCTCTCTCTCTCTCTCTCTCTCTCTCTCTCTCTCTCTCTCTCTCTCTCTCTCTCTCTCTCTCTCTCTCTCTCTCTCTCTCTCTCTCTATGTCACACAGGATTCGGGTCTCCTTTCGATAGCATCTTTTAAGATTCCCCCTGACTAGATTCTCGTCCTCTGCCCTGAGGATTATGTTGTCGACGTAGCGCCTGTTTTGTTGTCAAGAGAGAGTTTTTTCTTTCTTCTTTATAGATAAATAGATAGGTAGGTAGATGGATAGGTAGATAGATAGATATAACCCTGTGGATAGGGGGACATTAAAACTCTACTTTCAACGTACCCTACTAACACGCACTGTTCCACCGTAGAAGGGTACGGCCTTTTTCCTCCCTATGAAGCTGACCGTACCTCAGTGAGGTGGCGCAGACCTGGGAAGGCCTTGTCCAACAACGGATTTTAGAAGGCTGAAAGATGAGATAAGATATATAAAAATGTGTGTGTGAACACACACACACTCTCTCTTTCTCTCCCTCTCTCTCTCTCTCTCTCTCTCTCTCTCTCTCTCTCTCTCTCTCTCTCTCTCTATATATATATATATATATATATATATATATATATATATATATATATATATATATATATATATATATATTCATATATGTGTGTGTTTATAATATATATATATATATATATATATATATATATATATATATATATATATATATATATATATATATGTATATATATATATATATATATATATATATATATATATATATATATATATATATATATATGAATATATAAATGTATATATACATACATACATATACATACATACATATATATATATATATATATATATATATATATATATATATATATATATATATATATATATATATATATATATATATATATATATATATATATATATATATATATATATATATATATATATATATATATATATATATATATATATATATATATATATATATATATATATATATATATATATATATATATATATATATATATATATATATATATATATATATATATATATATATATATATATATATATATATGTATGTATGTATGTATGTATATATAGATGTACATATACACATATATATATATGTATATATATATATATATATATATATATATATATATATATATATATATATATATATATATAATTTTACATTCGACTTTAATCCCATTGAGTTATGGGGTCAGTTTTCCGTCTCCTTTATCTTCGATCTTGCGCTTCTTCTTCTACAGTGCCTAGCGCCATCATATCTTCTTTGACAATATCTTTCCATCTCTTCCTTTGCCTTCCTACACTTCGCCTGCCTCTCACCTCCAATTCCATCGCTCTTCTAACCGTGTCTTCTTCAGCTCCTCTTTTCACATGGCCGAAATATCTCAAACGGGCTTCGCAAGCCTTCTCCCTTATACAGCATATTCCTGCCATTCTGCGAATGTCGGCACTCTCTCTTCTTTTTCTCAGTGAGATCCCTGCTATCCATCGAACCATTCGCATCTCCGTCCTCTCCAGCAAATTTTCCTCCTTCCTTCTCAAGGCCCAAGTTTCTGCCCCATATAAGAGGACAGGTTTTAAGTTTTAAGTTTCAATGGGAT
>NC_091565.1:35672225-35674725 GCF_042767895.1 Penaeus vannamei
CTTTGGCCCTCTTTTGAAAATGGCGTAGGATATATTAGCACAGAGAAAGAGGGGGGGGGGGAGAGGAGGAGGGAGAACGATAGAGAAAGGTCGGGTACCTTGTTGATGCTCATTGATCTGTGCTTCAGCAAGTTCTCACAACTTAAAATCTTAATCAAATCTCGCTTGTCCCTCTAACCCCTTAATCAGGAGCATTCACGTGTCATAACACACACATAACGTATGTACAAACGCACACAAATGGAACTGCTCCTCTCTGATGTGTGATTCAACAAGCTTCAACAACTCGGGTCAGTTATCTCTTTGACGTCATTAAGGGGTGTCGCGCGTGTCACTTCCACCCTCTACTTAGCGTCTTTTCCGGGGAGTTGAGTAGTCGTTTCTGATTAGACTCCTAATTGGTGCCTCTTTGCAGTAATTGGATTAGGTTTGATAAGTTTTCGTCTTCTATACTAATTTCGATTTATCGCTTCAATGACCGGTGATATTTATAGTCGCATCCGAAATTAAGGTAAATTTTGCATCATCGATCCATAAGTATGACGGTGTTGTGTTCTTTACGAAACAATGATTGCACTTTCACTCACTGACGACTGCCTCTCTCGAATTTCAACAAATCTATTTCCTGTGTCACGCGGTAGTCTCTCCTTCATGTGTTACGGCATTTCTAATAATTTCCTTGCCAAAGAAACCCTTTGGATCAAGTCACACACACACACACATTATTACTGTTATTACTATTATCATCATTAATATCATTAATATTATTAACAATATCATTATTATTACTATTGTTATTGTTGTTACTGTTATTATTGCAATTATCACATTACGCTTTTATCATTATCACTCTTATCATTATTAGTATCACTATCGTTTTATTATTATTGCTGTTATTAATATTACCAATATTATTATGACAATGGTAACGCTTTTTATTATTAACATGCCTATTATGGCAACAATGAAAATATTTGATAGTTATTATGACTGTGGGTATATACAGACAAAGTGTAATTGCAGCCTTTTAATTTTGGCACCCTAAGGAATTCCAAGCTGTCGGATTGCTCTGGATTTAAATTTGAAATTAAATGTTGCCAGGCCAGTGATCAAATCAACTGCGTTTCCAGAATAGCGTAAATAAATCACAACAAAATGTATTGTCTAATGTAAACAGAGCTACATATTCTTAATACATAGTGCACTACGCAACATATCTGTGAGGTATTCATTTGAATGTTTATACGTTGAAGTTTTGTTTAAGCGAAACTGACAAAAAAACATTGAGAAGTTTTTGTTTGTTCTTATACTGTATAGAGGTCTCTCGAGTCCCCGCTACATTATCATCAGACTGACTGTGTTCTCGTCTGACTTTTCATGTTCTAATATTTTAAAACTATTAAAACAGATACTGGACAAGAGTAAAAATGAATAAATAAATAAATAAGGAAGAATAAGAAGGAAGTCAAACATGAACAAAGAAAGCTAACTGTGAGGCGGGGAACAAAACGAAAGAATTTTAATTGTGTATATATTTATTCATGCACCAATACATATTATTCAGTTTGCATGTATGAAATGTGCGAAACTCGGCAGAAAAAACACACAATCACTCGTCAGTCACACGACAAAACACACAACAAGGATAAGGTGAGTAAGGGAAAGAGATTGTACATCGTGCAGCACTTTTTAAAGATGAAGGCGCGCAGCCTAACAGTTCCAAGTAAGCAATCAAATGAAGGTAATAAAAATAACTAGAATATAAAAAGGAAACTAAAAAAAAAATAAAGATGAGGGCGCGCAGCCTAACAGTTCCTAGTAAGCAATCAAATGAAGGTAATAAAAATAACTAGAATATAAAAAGAAAACTAAAAAAATAAGATGTAAAACAATATAAGTACAGAGACAAAACTGAATATAAAAACGTTAATCAATGTATGTGCGTGTGTGTGTGTGTGTGTGTATGTGTGTGTGTGTGTGTGTGTGTTTGCGTGAGCGTGCGCGTGTTTGTGTGAGTATGTGTGTATTTGTGTGTGTGTGTGTGTGTTTGTGAAGTCCTTCAGATGTAAACAGAATTCTTCAGAAACCAAGAACCGGATACTCAGTATTGTCGTATTTTGTGTAATAATATCGACTTGCAAAAGAATTGTATCAAGTTTGTCTTCAAAGGATATCCGCTTCTCTCCGTAAAAAACATCAACTAATAAATTTCATTTTTTTTTCTGTAATATTTCTCTCCGTCAAAACAAATTAGTTAGTTTCATATATTTGAAAAATACTAATATTTTTAGATACTTTTTCCTTACAATGTACTGATACATTGCTATTAATCATCATTATTACTATTATTGTTATCATTTCCCCAAGGATGTTATTTTTGGTAGCGTTAGTTTGTTGGTTGGTTGGTAAGTAGGATATCTCAAAAAAGTTATGAATAGATTTTTATGAAATATTTACCAGAGATGTGTCTTAGACTAACTTAAATGCGTACTCTGATTGC
>NC_091565.1:35679725-35682225 GCF_042767895.1 Penaeus vannamei
TGGTTGCATCAGGTACCCCTATTCCCTTGGCTCTAGGGGCAACTATTACTATAATAATAACCTAATCACCTCATTAAAAGTTATTATGTTTACAGACGTCACCAGCGCACTTGAGAAAGAAGAGATTATAATGTAATTCTTGGTGTGAATATTTTGATTGCATCAATGACTCTGTGTGCTCTGCGTGCTTTTAGTTACTGTTATTATTAACATAATTATTATCATTATTTTTATTCTTTATAATAATTATCATTATCAATGTTGTTACTGTTATTGTTACATTTATTCCTCTTATCATTATTATTACAATTATTATTCACATAAGTAATAATCCTTATGAAGTTTAATGATATATTTATTTTTACAATGGCAAAAAAAGAAGAAGAAAAAAGCTCGAAACAGTATTTTGCAACCAGAAGAAGGGTGAATTGATGAAGACAGAAATAAAGAAGATACATGTTTTACACAGCATCCGAATTCTCACCCTATGTTTTCCGTCCTGTTCTCTGTAACTCCTCCCTTCTTGCTCTATTTCCGCCTTCCAGTGTAGAGCGATAGGAGATTAGGGTCAGGTAATGAAGATCACTTAGTGAACTAGTTAATGGGAACGAGCTGTTAAGGCTTTGCGAAATAAAAGCTAATAGTTTCGTTTTACACTCTGGTATTTTTAATCACAGAAAGGTCCTACAATTTACTCTTTTTTCTCATATCTCTTTTGCATTTATCAAAGTATATTCATTTACGTATACAAACACATGTATGTACACACTTCTGATTGATACCCTTTTATAATGAATGTGAATATTGCATGGAATTTAACGCAGAAAACAACAATAATTGATCAGAATTGTTTCTTGTATTCGACCAATATTTTTGGTCGTACCTGAAAACAGGTGATTTCACTACCGTCTATACTCTCTCTCTCCTATCCCTGTCTCTCTCTCTCTCTCTCTCTCTCTCTCTCTCTCTCTCTCTCTCTCTCTCTCTCTCTCTCTCTCTCTCTCTCTCTCTCTCTCTCTCTCTCTCTCCATGTTTATGAATTTATCTATGAACCTTGTCTCTCCATTCTTTCTCTGGTTCTCTCTCTCTCTCTCTCTCTCTCTCTCTCTCTCTCTCTCTCTCTCTCTCTCTCTCTCTCTCTCTCTCTCTCTCTCTCTCTCTCTCTCTCAACATGTTTATGAATTTATCTATGTACCTCGTCTCTCTCCTTCCTTCTTTCTCTGTTCCTTTTACTACATATCTATTTGTATATTTATATTTGTATATTTATCCTTTTATCATCCTTAGTTAATATAAATGCACAACCGACCCTTAGCTAAAAAGTGTAACTGTCTTTGATCCATAGAAATCACGTCATCTAAAAAAAATATTAATTGGTCTGAAAGCCTTCCAACTTCTTGGCCCATGGCTTAATTACATGGGATTTGAACATCTAAGAATATCAATTTGTTTCTCTCTCTCTCTTATTCCTTGTTTATTTTATTTCTTTCTCTTCTCCCTTTATCTAATCCCCACCTCCCAAGACAGAGAGATAAGATGACTCTAGGGATCAGGAAATTAAGGTCAGCTAATGAGCTCGTTAGCGCCGAAGACCATGCGACGGAATGGGATCTTAAACTAACAATTCCCCTTTACTTTCTAGTTTATAACCAAAGTTCCGTCTGTCAATAGTCAATGATTATAGTCAATAAGTGAAATAAGAAAGGTATTAAGGGAGATCAGAGAGGGGAAGCAAACTATACAATTCCTATTATTCAAACTGGTGTTTCATACCAGCAAATACTATTTATCCGGGCACACCCATATCAGGAGTAAATCACACTGTATGTCACTGTCTTCCATCTCTCTCCAAAGACATAACCGAACGTGTGTTGTATAGTGAATTGAATTCTCTGTATTACAAAAACTGATATATAAAACTAAAGATATTGTATTCGGAAGGCTGTTCATTCATTATAACCAATATCCTCATCTTAGATCTGTGATTCGACATGCTAGAACTTTTAAACTGATATTCTGAGTTCATCATTAAAGTTGAATGTGTCACTTTCATTTTCATTCTCCGACATTCATGGAGCAGGAAAGGTTCTGGGAACTAAAGGAAAATCTATTGCGGAAGAATGAATGAAAATCTATTGAAAATTTATTGCATTTTTTAAATCTTTATTGTCAGCTGAAGTTGAGGCAGTCAATTTCGTTTCAATAGGTTCCTTATCAAAACGCAAGCACATAGTGGCTCTCTATTTTCTATTTATATTATTATAGTGATCAGTGTTGCTTGTGATAAAACACATTTTCTGCAGGGAATATAAATCGAAATTTCGTTTTGTGTATAATGACTAAAGTGCTTTGAATTTATTGCCTTTGGGTATGCTGCATTTACGTTGTTATTTGGTTTATTTCCGACCCACGGAAATCGCAGTCCGTGATACTTTGATGCTTTCTATGGGCTGTGTTGTAATCTCTGGTATTTTTACATTAAACAGATAATATAACGGCT
>NC_091565.1:35694725-35699725 GCF_042767895.1 Penaeus vannamei
GTAATATTACATATGATGAAATTTCTGGAGGAAGTCCGAACCAGATATATCATTGTTCGGAATTTGATAGAATATGAGCAATGTTAGCTTTATTTATGTCTTTCCTACGTTATTACATTTCTCCTGTTCTCCTCTGTTCAGTTTTGTCTCATTATTTAATTATTTGTCTCATTGTTTAGGCTTCATTAATCATCATGTTAGGTAGATCTTCGGTCGATAGGACACGCTAGAGAACGAAAGAAAAGAGAAAGAGATTCTGAATTTAAATTTTCCATTGTGGTCTTACTCGCCTGGCTGCAAAGATGGGCGAGTAGATGAGGAGTTCCGACCGCAGCATTCGATCTGGTAGAACCGCTTTCGGTGGGTATGATATCGTCATTGTTTACACTCTCGTACTATTTTGAGTGAATTGGGGCAAACTTTATACTTTATTAGTCAATCATATGAGAAATCGGTTTTTATTCATGAATATTCTAACATTATCTATGTAAAGATGCAACACTGAAATAACTAAACACGTTAGCATAGGTCATATATAACGCAATTATATGTGAGGGTTTTAGGGGTATGTGTGTTTCTTGGGAGAATGTCATGTCCGAGGATGAGGAAAATAAAATAAAATAAAAACAAGGTATAGCCGGTGAAGACTGGTATATGAAATTCTGTTCTGATCTGAGTTGCACCAACGAATCGGCTTGTCATGTTCAATATTTGATTGGAAATATTTTAGCCCCAAGAAAAAGAAAAGAAAAGAAACACTATCACACGAACATAAAAAATAATGTTCATATATTTTTTCCATCAATTTATATATGTTTTGCAATCAAATTGACCGTATGGAATCTAAGGCATCTCCATCGCATGTCTAAATGTGTTCACCTCTTCTGCTCCTTAAAAATTTTGTGCGCATATGAACGTGTGCAGTATGTCTTCTGTGACATCAAACATTTAGAACACAAGTTACTTTTGACATGTTATGCCACTCCCTCTAGTAATTTCGTAATACAATGTGACGTTTACCAACATTTTATAAACCTGCCCTCTTTAGTCATACCCTATTAGCCTTGGGCACAGCCACAACGCTCCCATACATATTACGGTATTCATAACCAATCTGGTTGCATTAGTGCTTGTATATATATATATATATATATATATATATATATATATATATAGAGAGAGAGAGAGAGAGAGAGAGAGAGAGAGAGAGAGAGAGAGAGAAAGAGAAAGAGAAAGAGAAAGAGAAAGAGAGTGAGTGAGAGTGAGAGTGAGAGTGAGAGTGAGAATGAGAGAGTGAGAGTGAGAGTGAGAGTGAGAGTGAGAGTGAGAGTGAGAGTGAGAGTGAGTGAGAGAGAGAGAGTGAGAGTGAGAGTGAGAGTGAGAGAGAGAGAGTACCCGCATTCATTAATAAAAGTGAAATTCCGCACACGGTAAATAATATATATACTGAAGGTTGCTACTATGAATTCAGGTTTGGCACAATTTGCACAAACAACAAACAAAACATTGCCGCTTTTGCCGTCCATTGAAAACGGAAAACTATACCATGTGTAGTACTTCGAAATACTTCAAGTGTATAACTAAAGTTCAATAAGAACGATTTAAAATGGCGTGCTCTAAGGATTCACACTGGCACCAAAACTATATTCCTTACGATATCGATACTGGTTTTGTTCGTTTTTTTTCACTTCAGTATCCATTTTCGTCACATCGTCGAGGACAAACCGTTAACGTTGTTAAATAAGACATTGATCTCGTCTCAACTTTAATAGGTATCTGAAAACAATCCTCCAAAGTCGTCTCTTCTTTAGGTATATGTGCATTTAGCTTGCTATTTTCAGAAATAATTTCTGGCATTGTTCTTTTATATATGTTTTTCAGTAGGTATGTAATATATATATATATATATATATATATATATATATATATATATATATATATATATATATATATATATATATATATATATATATACATATATATATATATATATATATATATATATATATATATATATATATATATATATATATATATATATATATATATACATATATATATATATATATATATATATATATATATATATATATATATATATATATATATTTATACGTATATATATATATATATATATATATATATATATATATATATATATATAATTACCCTCCACTTATATAAATCTAATTACCCTCACCATTACCAGTCTGTGAATCGCTAGTTTCTCCTCTTGTATTCGAAACGTACCTATACAATTACAGACATGTGTTTCGGATGAGACTTAAGACGGTTTTTTGCACTTTGGTAACAGTGAGTGGTGATCCTGAAAGTGTAGGCAAGAGAACGCAGTTTATGTGTTTGTGTTTATTCTTGTGTCTAGGTGATAACGAGTACGAATCTTTGTCTGCATCTACGTATGTTTAAGTAAAACGATGCTTAAAGGAAAACTTTTTTTTTTCTAGCCGTTTCATTGCATAACCATATACAGCATCAGAACGTTTCCTATGTTTACGATGGTATTTGTTAGCGTAAAGTGCTACAGCATATATAACTATGAGAGAAAAAGAGATTCAGAAAATAATAGCTAAAAAAAAAAAATAGAGGTGTTAATATAAAATACTTTCCACAGAAGTCTCTATATATAAGCCCGAAGCTAAGTTATGTGTAAGGTCTTATCTTAACGATATGAAAACAGTACCAGGGAAAGAATGAATGTAGAAAGGGAGAGAAGTTAATAAAGAGAGAGATGAAAGGAATAATATAGATAATTTGACGGAGGACAAGTGGCACTGTAGGTCTATTTATAGACATATAAACATGAATTCACACAATAAACGGGTGCGCACCTGGACTAATCTGTGTGTGTGTGAATAAGCGCAGGTTAGAAACCAAAGGAAAAGAAAGAGAGAGAGAAAAAGTGTTAGCATGAAAAAAATAATCGGATAAAAAAAAAATAAAACTGCAACAAACTGAATATTTGATGCATCAGAATGAAAAAAAAGGAAAACACTAGAGAGAACATGGACTGTCTGCAACTGCCCAGTGTGCGTTTGTCACCATGTCTCTGTGCTTCTATGTCTTTGTCTATGTGCTTTTTTTTCTTTTTTTTTTTAGATGACCCTAATCATGCACCTATAGACATGACCGCGACCCGTCTGATCTACAATATAAAGTCTTATATCATATTATGTTATATTATCATTTATATCATTCAATAAATAAGTCGATAAGTTTAATTACAATTATGTGTACATACATTTACACACACACACACACACACACACACACACACACACACACACACACACACACACACACACACACACGCGCACACACACACACACTAACATATATATATATAGATATAGATATATACATACACGTGCACACATTTTTTTTTTCTTTCTTTTTTTGAGGGGTCTGTGCTGAGGGTGGTCAGGTAGGCCAGGAGAAATAATTCGTTATTAAACAATATTATGAAATTATGGCAACGTTGCTACAGGGAAGCACATCAGCCTATAAATCTTACGTATGCCCATTATGTCGTATAGACCAAACACTAATTACACTATTTCGTCATACATTTCCAGTAGCTGGATGTTAATCAAGGCTACGTTAACTATATGCTACACGTACCACCATTTGGAAAGAGATGTATAGTTACCAAAGCAACATCATATCTATTGTGCACCAGTCACCATCTATGACTTTTATCTTTCTTATCTTATCATTGCCTAGAAATGTATACACACAGACATATACATGAATATATATATATATGTGTGTGTGTGTGTGTGTGTGTGTGTGTGTGAGGAGGGCCTTGGGCCCCGTTGGGAGGGCGACTGCTGGGGCACAGGTTGGGAACGTTAACTACTCATCCCACCTGCATTCTGGCAGCCACCAGCCTGGAGAGAAGCTCGTGGGACAAAGCCTTAGGGAACCCCACAGGTAGATGATGGGTTCCGCAGCCCACCACCCTGTTTTATATGGGGCAGCTTCGGTGGGGGTGGCAGAGGTGGCGTCCACCCGGAGGAACTGCCTGAGGCTAAACCTCAGGCAGGATGTCAGGGTGAAGGCTTGGAACATCCATTCTTTGCGTCAAGATGATCGGTTGCCTCTGCTGTTGAGGAAACTCGGGATTCTGAGAGTTAAGGTGGCTGCTCTCTCGGAGGTGAGGAGACTTGGCAGTGTAGTGTAGATCAGTGTAGGTGGCTACATCTATTACTGGTCGGGTTGCAGCGACGGTCGCCATCTCCAGGGAGTAGCGATAGCGTGTAATGGTATTAAGACTGAAACTAGCATTTGGCTTCATGTCTCATATTGGTGTATACGCTCCTAACGATTAAAAAGAGATGTTTTACACCAAACTAGTGTCTGTGGCAGACAGTTGTCCTTGGCGAGATATTCGTATTGTTCTGGGTGACTTCAGTGTGCTATCTGGCTGTGATGGAATGGCTATGAGATGTCTGTCTGTCCCCATGGTTCGGGAGGTGATGCGAGAATAGCTTCCTTTTCCGGGACTTTGCAAGGTCCCAGAAATTGAGAATCTTTGGCCCGAGGCCGACCGACCCCATGCTGTTCGATAAACTATTCAGTATATATATATATATTTTTTTCTTCGTTCCCTTCACAGACTGCAAGATACCGATGAGTGTGCCATCGGTACCTTACATAAGGTACCTTACATTTAAGGTTAGCGCGGCAATGATGATTTCAGACGGAGTACGCGTCCCCGCGTTGGTTGCCCTACCCGCGCCCACGAGGCAGAGGCTGGTCATTAAATTACATCTGATCAACGTCAACGAGACCCCTGTCAGCCTCGAGCATGCCAGGGAGTGCTTGAGTGCAAGGTCACGCGTCCATGTAGCTAAACTCGACCTTCCCATGCCTACTCATACCACCTCTGTTACACATGCTCTTGGCCCACCGATACCTGGAACACCAGTTGTTTTGCATACATTGTCGTATGTTTTGTGAAGATCGTACTCTTGCATTAT